>NW_009604558.1:2446-17181 GCF_000690535.1 Cariama cristata | reverse complement strand
TTTCCCTAGAAGGCAGAAAGGTAGCACTGCCTTTTCACGTTATAAACAGAGCATTTTTTCTTTCATTTTCCTGACAGAATTGTCCTGTTTTTGCAGGACAATTTGCAGAGACTGGAAGCAACTTGACTGACAGATCTATCAGCGTGTCTGTGGCACCCTATGAGTGAGTCTGGCAACACCCAAAACCCAGCCTGCAGTAGGACTGTTGTGATCAATAAGCATTTGACAGAAGTATAAATGAGAGACTCCTGACACAAGCCTGTTGGCTTTGTTAACCAAAATTGCAGTTTTATGAGACTGGCAGGCTCCTTTGTGTGGGGAAATAAACTTACTATGCTTTTAAGCAACCCAAAGGCTGTTGAACAAGACCTGGGCATCAGAGGTACCATGGCCCAATGCTGTACAGGCTCAACATCCCATGAAAAGTAACGTGTTTCTTTGGAAGTCACTTCCCATTGTTGATGCAATAGTTCATGGTTATACAGTAAGAGATAGGAGAACTGTGCCTAAACACAAGCACAGCAACAACGTTACCGTTTATTCATCAAGTCTCCTATGCTGAATTGCCTCAGCCCAGTAAGGAGTCTATTGGCAGCCTGCAAAAAGGTATTCAGAGAATCTACAGCAATCCCATTTATGACTTTGCAATAATACCGTCTGTATGTCTTAATCTTGCCAAAGTTCACTTGAGTTTATGAGAGGAAAACTGCAGTCAAATTCTTCTTAGCCAGCTCAGCTCCATTATGATAAAGAGAGAAAAGAATAAGATACTGATAGGCAAATCAGGTACAATTCTGCTCCACATTAGCCTTGTTTTAGTTAAGTCAGCTATGATCTCATGGCAGGATAATTTTTTAACGTTGGTGTTTAGGAGAAAGGCTTACATTGAAAGCTAGTTTGGCTGCCTTTAGTTAAGAATGTGATTCATGTGAGTGGGAGAAAACAACATAGCAAAATCTACATTTTTGTGTGCACACAGAAAATAGGAGATTTGTATGCCAGAGAAAGAAACCAAAAAATAGAGCATACATCTTTTTTTACTTACACTGTAAGGAAATTCACTACAGGAAGCGATAGCTTGTCCTAACAGCACCGTCACTATGAATACAATACTAGGTCCATACCAAGCATTCATGTGCCATATACATTTGGTGTTTGTTTAAACATCTCTCCGTCATCTGAACCATGCACATTTGTTTCACTGCTCTGAATTAACAATAGTGTACCATGCTGCATATTCACATCTGTGCATACAAAAATAGCCCTGACCCAGAATGTTTTTTTTAATAAAATATAAGTCTGAACTTCTTACTGATTACTACAGTGCACCTTTCATTCTTTACAGAAAATCTCTTTATAGAGAAATTTTGAATATTTCATTAGTGAAGCTCATTTGTTTCTAATAAGAACAGATAAACTGATAGTTTCGCAAAACATGTGTTTTAAATTCTGAATCTTCTTATGTAATCCATTTTCAAGGCAATTACACACCTCCTCAAACAGCCAAGCTGAACACAGTGTCCTACAAGCTATGCAGAGTTCCATTGGCAACTTACACAAGTGAATTGGACAAATGCATCCAGGCACAGTTTGTAGTTAAGTAGAATGTAAGTAGCTGAGTTTGGCCTGAAACTCCTGATTGTAATGAATTTCTGTGTACCTATTTAATACAGGGGAAAAAAATCCCCCCATTATAAAAACCCAAGTTTTCACTGTAGGGCAAACAGTATAATTTACAATATTATTCTGTAACTGATGAAACTTAGAATTTTTTGTCTTAATTTTTAAATAGAAGCAGATGCAGAACTGATAGGCAAAAAAAACTTAGAGCAATAATCATCTCTCTCAAGCCACTTTCTTACTAAAGATACTCTAGAACTGTTCAGACAAGTCTCTCCGTTTGAGCTGTTGTATTGAAAATTGCTATTTTGCTGTATATTTTTCTTGTTTTGCATCATATTACCGGGAGGGGAGATACCCCTTATCTAGCCTACAGCTTCCAAGACCAGCTGGGACTTAAACGTTTTTTTCAAAACAATACTTTCGATAAAAATATTTAGATTGTCCCTTAATAACACAGGAAACTAAGTCATGTTTTCAGAAATGACTTAAGAATTTGCTAGATTAAAAGACTGTCTACACCTGGAATTACTTAGTAATGACTGCTCCAAAACAGCTATTCCCGAATAACTCCATGTACAGATACACTTACTCCAGAATAAGGTTGCCTTATTTCTGTTTCATTTAGCCCATCAAAGTGTGTTAAGCTAAACAGAAACAAGAGTATCAGCACATGGAGTTATTCAAGAATTGCTGCTCCTAAATAATTCCATGTGTAGACAAGTGCTTGCAAAAACTGAAGATCAGCTCTGTTATCCCCCACCACGTTATCTCTGGTATCACAATTAACACAAGACACTTTCTGGCATATGTATTGCTTCTGACTCTGCTGCTTTCATTATTTCCGTTCAAGAAAAAAAACCCCAACCTTTTAAAATTCAATGTTCATTGTTAAATGTAAGCTGAACAAATACAATTATATAGTCACTCAAATACAATTCTTTTAGAGATTAAGGAAACACTTTGGCATATTTTGTTTTCTGAACAAACAAATCTTTACAAATGGCATTTATGCTTGTAAACCAACCGTGCACTAAAAAGCCTGCTCTTTATGAGGTACTAGGGACAATTGGAAGTAATTGGGATTTGGTTTTCCCGAGATGGAACTAATATGGCCAACTGCTGAATTAACATTTGGATAGATGTTCTGTTTTGTTTCAGGTAATAAAATACAGAATTTTTTCATCTTGTTAGAGAGACTCACTACCAGGTAATCAATCACAGCACATGCTAAAAATCACTTTCTCAGCACAGCCCAAATCTGTCAAAGAGTGTAATTCTTACTGAAAGATTTTCACAAATACCTATAATCATTGGACTTAATAGTAACATGTTAGGCCTGGCTGGAATACGGCATTAGTGACCTCTAGGTTTTTACCTCTGGAGACCAAAGTTCAAATCCAAAGTGGTAAGAAATGACAAGGGATTTTGATAGTCCTACAGCACCCAGTAGACCAAATCACAAAACCACAACCCAGCTGGGTATTATTGGATGCCTATGGTGAGGAAACACCGCTTGCTGGAGTATCAGAGGAAAAGCAGCTGCACTTAAGTGCATCCTTGAAACTCCTGCAACCTGTGCTTGACTCTGGCCATCGTTTTTAGTGACATTTTCCAGGAACATGTGAAGATGTGAACTACAAAATGATACCTTTTATATTCACCTATAATGCTCGATGTAATAAAATCAGTATGAAAGCCTTAGTTTTTTGTCTAACTGGATCATTGTTTTGTATTAGCTAAAACAAAAGTGTGTTCCTAAAAACATTTGTAACTTTATTCTAATTTTGTGTAAAAGCATGTGCTTACAGCTGAGAATGAACGTGTGCCCATGATTTGCCCTGAAGACACTTTAATAAGAGAGAATCTCAGAAGGGAATAAATAATTAACAGAAGAAAAAAAAACCCTAACATTGTCACTTTTATAATAATTTTATCTGAAATTGAAATAACTAATTTTTTATTTTTCATGAGGTTTACTGCAGGTACACAGTGAAAAAAAGTGCTAGAAAAGTATACGCATGGCAGGTTATTATATATAATCTCTGATTGCTGAGACATGCCCTCAGAAGCAGAAAAGCACATAGTACTAGTCCGCTTTCCTTTAGTGTTATTGTCCAGATTTTAACTAAATGTTCACTCACAGCTTTTGTGCAACAGCCCTGGAAACCTGACTTCAGAGGGGATCACTCATTCTATAAGCATTTTGTTTTCTCCTACTCATGAACTGTGAGACCCATTCTTTATTTGCTTCACACTCTCCAACCTTTATGATGAATACAGAATGATTAATTACTTCAAGGTCCTTTCCATGAGTGAACATAAATACTTTAGAAATATCAATACATTTAGCTTCAAAACACTCCTGGCAGCTGACTGGTATGACAACAAAACACTCTCACTTTGCAGATCAAAACTAGAAAGGGAGTGTGATTATGGTCAAAAACATCAACTAACTTTACATGAGTAAAAGCTGGATTTTTCAAAATGAAGGTACCTCTCTGTTCCCGTAAGCTGATTGACCCAAGGAAAACTGCAGATATTTGAGATAATTCTACTTGAGTCAGCACCAGGACCCACTGAACATCTATGCTGAGCCTCTTGCATGTCTTTGCAGCATCTTTTTCAGTATCACCTTACAGTATATTTGCATTTTTGATTGTGAAAATAAAGACTTAATTGCAGTTAGTATCACATGACAGTTGATAGAGTCAAGCAGAGCTTTAATGGATTTTAGCTGCAACTATTAATGTCAATCTTTCTCAAATTCAGGTCTTTAAATCTCACATTCCACCTCCAGAAAATGGGAGTGTTTTGTATTTAAAAGAGTTCAGATCACAAAAAAATTCAGTAACAGACACAAGATACAAAACAGTGAATGCTCCCCTGGGGAACCAGAATATCAGTGTTTAATTTTTACCCTAGCATTATTCTAATACCAAAAAATGAGTGTAAAAATGTTATAAAAGCCACATGTGCAATATTTTGTTATGAAATCTGAAAACAGTGTTGGTAATTCAAAAGGTTAACTAAGCCTACGCAAGAAGATATCAGGGGAAAATATGATGGCATTATAATCACTATTTTAGGAGGAATCGCATAACAAAAGTGTCAAATAACAAGCATAGAACTAATTTTTTCTACTTAGCATTGTGACTTAATGCACGTTTTCTAAAAGCTGAGCAAACATTAGATAAAGGACTAACTGGGGGGATTTCCACAAAATGCAAGCCTGTATTTACTAATTCAATCTAGGTATTCATTTAAAACAGACTTTTGCATTGCAAAGTGCCATTAACGTGCTGCTAATTTCAAAACGCTGTTAGATCCGTGCTTAATATAGAACTCCTTATATACCACATCTTCTACTCAGTCATTGTTGTTACTGAATCCAAGAAGGATGCAGCTCAGTGATTTATAAGGCTTTTTTAAATGATAAACTAAGCACAATCCTTTGCAGTTTAATAAAATCTATTCACTACCAGAGATGCTTAACATATTCTTTAGTAGAACTGCCATTTCTGTAATTTAAAAAGTACATTTATAGCTCTCCACTTCTGAGATCTGGGTCTGGATTTTATATTTATGATTTGTTGGGGTTTTTTCCAGTCCAGAGTGCTTACACTGAATGGATGCCTATAAAAACAGAGATGAATTTAGATTATCCACCTCGTAATTATAAATCAGAACTACCTCCTCAACTTAGGTTTTGAGTAAATTCCAAGAGATAATATCTGAATAAACTGCCAAGATTTTCTTATGGCAGTATTCAGAAAAAAAGCCAGTGTTAGGCAATTCTGACTTAAAAACTTTCACAGGCCGCTGTGGCACAGCAGTGCCCAAGCCAAAAAACACTTTGCTAAACTTGAGAGAAAAAAAAAAAAAGAAAAAAAAAAAAGAAAGAAAAATGAGGCTCCCTACTTTGGTATCTTGAGTGATGTCAGGGTTAAAAACAAAACCTCAAAACTGCCACACAAAAAAAGAAGTTTATGTTTTTGCTATGCCCATTCTACTAGTGAAAACTCATCTATCACAGAAGCCTGGCTTGTCATGAAATAAAACATGCTAATTATACAAATGGAATACAATTGAAAGAGATAACACTTATCATCCTAAAAAGAAAAGGAAAAAAAAAAATCTCAATATCAAATTTTTTCTCGTAAGGATTTCAATCCTGGGTGTTTGTAGTCAAATTCCCATATTCACAGATTGGCATGAAAAAAGTCCAAGTTGATATAAGAGCCAACCATATATGAGTCCTAAGTGTGTCAGGAATAAATAACTTTTAGCAGTCAGATTATTTTTATTCACTGTCTACAGAGAAGTTTAATTACCTTCCTCTCTCATTTATTTCCTGAGCAGCTCTAGGTAATATTTCCAAATTCTACACTTTGAACATGCAAACAGGTCACCCTACTGCAACAACAGGCAATGTCAGATGTTTCTTATATTGTTTGCTCTGTTCTTTTATGATTCTTCTCCATTAATTTAAGAGAAGCTTACTACCCCACCTCTCATCCTACTATATCCAGGAAAAAAACATCCTATTCTCACTTCATTGCATGGAAAAGTTGATGTTACAGCCTGTTCTCAACACTCCACCCCACCAAAATACGTCCCTTCTCCTCCTTCCACTTCCAACACCACCAAGGTTTATTCTGTAGCTTTCAGGGAGGAAAGCTCTGTGCAACGGATCCCTCTATCAGTGTATTGCACTCACCTTTATAATGGATAAACTTTTTTATATTATTCTCAGACAATATTATTAAAAAGCTCGAAACCTTCTATCGTCCATAAAAAGGTGCAAAAACATAGAAAGGATCACAATTTTGTTAAAATACAGGACCTTCAAAGTTCAAGTTAAATATGCAGGCAAGCCAGATCTATAAAAATTGCTTTTAAAAGTTATTAGTGTCAAGTTGATACCACTCTTCCTCCTTTTTTAAAGTCCCTGCCTTTTTTCCTAATAAGCAGGTATGACTTTCTTGTGAGTGTTACAGGTCTTGCTGGTACAGTAAACTGAAACGAGCAAGGCAAGAACATTCTCTCCTATTGCCATGCTCATATCTCTAAAAATTAGTTGTTGATTAAATTTCCAATATCAGCAGAAGTCTAATGGATTTATCCCTCAACTTAATCTACTCAAATAAATTCAACACTGATTTTTAGGTCAAAACAAAGAGAGCAAGCAAAAGAAGCAGCAGGTAAATGCTTCTATCACACTGTCACAAGTGGGAACTCCTCTGCTCTGTATTTAAATTAGGAAAAGAACATTTACCTCAGGAACAAGACTCTTCCATTAGTTTAGAGGTAGAAAATGTAAATTATTTATAAAGAACATTGAAAAAGAAAGAATGCCAGAGTGAAATGTATACATGAAATATTTTTTCTAATTTCAAATCTAATTTAACGTCCAAATTCTACTTTTATTCTCAAACACACAAGGCTATGCCTACCGGTCACTTTAGTTACCTCCCAATATCTAATAAAATCAAATTTCCACCTCAGCTGCTATCCTTTATTCTCCCCTTCAGAATCCAAAGAAACACAGAAATGAAAGCACAGGACTCACTCTTCACTACTAGCAAAACTGCTTGGCATTTATATATTAAATAAAAGTCCTCTGTGTTACTTCTTCTGTCAGGCATGCTTTGGGTCTGTCAGGGTTGCCTTTTTTTGCATATAAAACATGCCATAAATTCTTACTTAATCTACTAGAGTATATCTATAATTCACCAGTAAATCAAACAAAAACTAACATAAGGGTGAATTTGAAGTGTAACTATTATTTCACTGTTTTTCCTCTAAGTATAACAACCACTGGATTTAGAAGCAGTTAACTGAAGTATCACTCCAGTTCCACAGCCAAAACTAAAGGCATTATCTTTGGAGTCAATGAAGTCTGCAGCTGCTGGAATCTGGAATGGAATGCATCTTTTCATTAGGCTGGTGCCAAATTAGAAATGCCTGCTCATCCAAATGAACCATGAATGCAGTACTTTAGAACTATCTGCTCTTCGCATGTAACTCAGCATGCTAGAGAATGTGACAAGCCTAGTAACGCTCCATCTTTGGCACTTGGGAGGGAATGAAAAATGTCCCTGCCAGAGTCCTCGACCGAGTGCTTGCACCGCTGCCCTGGCCCAGGGGTGCAAAAGCAGACAGAAACTCAGCCCCCATCTTCAGCTCGACGCTGCTGCCCAAAACAGAGTATTTTATTGTTAGATTACTTACACAGAGAGAAGGTCATAAAGCCCCAGATAACTCAAAACAGAGCTGGAAACCACAGTAAGAACCAACAGGCTGTTACCCTGCTTAATGAGACAGCATGGAAATATAACTTGCTACACATCAGGGTACAAACACATCTCCCTCAGCTATCGCGCTGATGCTTGCTTGCGGCCGTATCAGCCTCAGACTATCTGCTCTTTCTCTTTCTTTGAGCGTGTTAGCCCAGAATCACAGGTTGCAGAAGGGTTCAAGGTATCTAATTATGCCTTTTCTTTTCTTCTTCCCCGTGTTGCCCACCACTCTCCCCCTGCCCCCAGACCAGAACTTATTGCCTTGCTAGCATTTTGTACTAGCTGAAATTTCTGAAGCAGGGAAGAATTCAGTGAGTCCAGGTAACTTTACATAGACACAGACAGAAACTGGCAGCAACTTGCTCAAAAAATAATAGGGGGGGAAATAAAATTAATCAGATGCTTTTGTCTGTCTCTTAGTCAATGTTCAATGTATATTATCCATGAATATTTTATAGTGTTCAACTTTAAAAGACTCTAAGTACAGTGATTTCAAGGAATGCTCTCAGGAGATTATTCCATAGGCTAAGTGCCCTTATGAAAAAGTCTTTCTGAACTCCTGAATTACAAAAAAAATCCTTTGAGTTTTATCATGTACATCTCAATGGATCAAAACTTGGAGTTTGTATGCTCTGGACCGTATCCATGTAACTACAATAAATTAAAAATAAAAGGGTTATTTAACCCAAACTCGCTTGCACACAATTCTGCTGATATTTTACTGATTATATCTAGACTTCTTATTAAGTATTAGTCACAGAATATGGTTACATTTCTCTGACACTTGCACATATAAAATACTCTCATTAGCTGATGCAAGAAACTGTAAGGGCCAGAGCATGCAACCATCCATTATACAGAGTCATGGTGTTTATTATCACAAGCAGTCTCACTGAATGTCACAATTCATAACAGTCATTAAAAAAAAGAAAGTGCTACAGTAGTGAACATTGCAGCCACTTTGACAACACTCATTTGCAACAAGAAGTCATTAGAGAAAGTCTGGTCTTTGAACAACTAAGTCTTTAGTCATCTCTTGTTACTGCATGTATATGACAACTTATACTATGAAATGAATCTTAAAATTTGTTCAGTTGAACAAGTCATTCTCAGCAGAATGACTGAGAATCGATAGTACATGGTATACCACACTGCTTAGGAGGAAAAATACAGGAAAATAAGGGCAAGGAACCTGCCAGCACTTTCAACAGACACCTGGAGAAAAAAAAAAAAAGTCAAACAAATATTTCCATAACTATGGTTGACAGAACTAAGACACACAGCATGGCCTTCTCTCAAGAAACAGCAGAAATCCAACCTTGTGGGTTGTTCACGTGTTTCACACCACAGCCAGCTTCAAACAGCCAACCCTATGGATGCTACTTTTCCATTATTTTACATGTTTATTGTAATGAGAAATTGAAGGAGAATTCGGTGTGCTCCTTTCTTTCATTTTACACACATGTACACACGGAGATGAATGTATTAAGCTAACAGTGAAACAAAATAAAAGGCCTGTGTTCCTGATGCTGCCATGGAAGGAAGCACACTAAGAGATGCAGATAAAGTACCAAGGGTGTGGTTGCTGCTTGGCAAAATACCCATTAGTTTGGCAGACTGATGATAGCTAACAGTAAACACTGTTAGTTCTTACCTCTAATACAGAGTTTTCAATCAGTAGACAAAGAGCACTTTCCAAAAAAGATGTGTCACTTCCACCTCTTCAAACAGACAACTGAAAGTTGCCCACCATTATTTCTTAGTCGCAATAATATGCAAAACTAATATTACAACCGACAAAATCTTATCCTGACTGGAACCAACACAAATACTGGATACTGACAAAGACAGAATACGCAAGGCATGCAACCACTAAATATGGAAGTGGAAAGAAGAGACCTAAGAAAAATCTGAACAAATAAAAAGATCAATCTCAAATCACTGATTTGTTGCAGACACAGAACTAAGACTCATTGTCCCTGCATTCCACAGTGCCAGAGATGAGGGCACTCTCATCATGCCCTCTGTCACTATCTGGAGCTCCAGGGACAGCTTAGGAGAGACATACCCTTTCCATTTAGGAAGGAAGTATTTTGTAGAAGAACAGACAAAGAAATACTGCTCCTGTTATTCCCATAGTGCCCCAATGAGCAGTGAAGCATGGGAAGCTGCCCACAGCCCGCGCGAGGTGCTTCCCTCCTGTACTGCAATACAGAGGGATCTCTCCTTCTGGTGAGTTAGCCCCCATTTCGGCCATGCAGTGAAACCCACAAATTATCCAGAAAGGCCTGCACAAAATTTCTGTTCTTCATGCAAAGGTAGGCACTTCAGAATGTGCCACAGGGTATCTACAGCATGAGACTAAAATAAGGAAAAACAATTACAAATGTAATTAACTCATTTTCAATTCCACTATTGCTGAGCCTTCAGATTTTGCTAGTTAATTATCATATGATATTATATCATAATGATAGTTATTATATCTTGTAACTATCATTACCAATAAAAGACCACATATTACTATTTAAATTTTAAGAGATTAAGAAATGGACTACTTGAGTTAGGCAGGGGATTTAGCAGGTGACAAATCTTAGCTTTTTTATTGCTGTAAAATCAACCAGAATTCACGAGATATTAGTTCATTTATGTCCAATAAGTTTTACCCTTAGGCATTAAATTGCTATAATAGACATCATTCCAACCAACTATGAGCTGTAAAGACATTACAGAAAAGAAGTTACAGTCTATACAAATATATAACAGCTCCACTAGGCATAAAGATTAGATCCACATGCGACTTGACTAAATGTTTCAAACGTTACGTCACTAATTATGTGATACTGTCACTTCTGGTAAACCACAGATGTAACATGAAAAATATTCAGCTTGCTCTCATGTAGATCTTATCTCAATGTGCAGGTTCCAAAAAAAACTGAACCAACCCTTTTGATCTCTGCACTGTATTAGCTGTTAGCTTAAGAGTGAGCTTGCTGAGCTGTGGAATTTTTGCAAGACTTGCTTCAAATCTCCACATGATAGAGGCAACAGGTTGCACTTAAAATATGAAATGTTAACTTTCATTTAAATCACATATTGTAGCATTTATGTAAATCATCAAGGTTAGCTTATGTTTTTGATATTAGATACAATGTCCCTTAGAGAAGTCCTTGCCTGTCTCATTCCTCTGGATTTTGCGTAAACAAAAGCAAACTTCAGTTCAACAGCTTGCTCTCATGTAACTAGCTCAAAATTAAAATTTCTCCAAAGGTTTCAAAATCCAACAGCCACAAAAGTGCTACATGAAAATATTTTATTGGAAAAACCTGCAGGTACAGGTGATACTGAATTAGCTGTACCTCTTTTAAGTAATGAAGTTCAAAACTTCATCTAACTTAGTATTTCACTCTTCTGTGTACCAGCACTATCGGCCTCCAAGGTTTCATTTGCAGTGCATATGAATGAAGTTTCAATGGAGAACAAGATTTCACTTGGACACAGCAGGTCCCGAAGCAGACACTAATCCACTATGTGGAGTATGGTTGCTGGGTGGGAAAAGGGACAGACCAAGAAATAAAAAAGTAAAAAAAAAAAGAGTGCAGGAAAGGGAGCGAATGTTCAGCAGAACAAGAAAATTATCAAATAAGTAGAGCCAGGAGAGAGAAAAGGAAAGAACAAACATTACACAGAACGAAACTACAGGAAGACAAACCAAAATTCTCAAGTTTTATGTCCAGTGATTAAGAACATCATTTTGAACAACTACAAAGCCTCTACTCTTTGGAGTACTGCCTTTTTGATCATTCAGAGTACCTTACACAGCCAGTACTTGGTACCAACATTTTATTACTCCTCCAGGTACAA
The DNA here is from genome assembly GCF_000690535.1 of Cariama cristata. Classification (NCBI taxonomy): domain Eukaryota; kingdom Metazoa; phylum Chordata; class Aves; order Cariamiformes; family Cariamidae; genus Cariama; species Cariama cristata. Next base: position 5,398 of record NW_009604558.1, on the reverse strand, counting down.
TGTATTTCCTATGCAGGCCCCTTGGCAGCTGAGGGGCTACAAGCGATGCCCTGAGAACTGTTTGCAATCCCTGCCTGTCCCACTGCATGGCTTCCTGCCCACCGAGATAGGAGCTCTCACCAGCCTCCAACCCCTTCTGCTTAGTGGACGTAAACACATCTGAAGCACCGATGGAAGTGGCTTAGAAGAAAGCAAGCTTGCTTCTGGCGGTCATACAATGCCAATATCCCACAGCGATAAGCAAGATCCAGAAAGCTGTTTTCTTCCTCTCTGTTATCTTTTTCCTTCTTAACAATTTTATTTTAACAGACAACTGACTACTACATAAATGTTCGCAAATCTCTGTAGCAGCTGCTCTCATCACACCAGCCCCACTCTGAGACAGGACACCATACCCTATAGATCACTAATTTGGATCTAATACAGTGACAGAGTAACTTCATCCTGGAGCCTGCTGTACCTGAACCTTCTCGAAGGAAGGATGATGGGGGAAAATGGAGTCCTGGCTTTCTCACATCTAATACCTACAGAATGAAAATTCAGTCTCCATCATAGCCAGCAGACATTTCCCCAGGAGTTCAACAGCACCAGAGCGGTGGAAAAGGGTTTTCATCTCCTTGGCCACTGGCTATAAACACGTACAGAGGAAGAACAATAAAGAGAGCCCATAAAGTAAGGTGCTAATATTTTCTTCTGTACTGGAGAATAAAGAAAACAAAATTCAACAGTTACTGTATTTGGGGTCTTCAACCCTTTTGTAAAGCAAAGTAACGAGGAATAGTGCCAAGGTGTTGGTCAGGCAGTGCAGAAATTCTCCTGAGAACAATAATCTGGAGAAGAAACAACCATGGGCAGTTTTGCAAGGCCGAGCTGAATTTTGCCAGAGGTTTAATAACTGTGCTATGTCCTCTGCAGCAACAAGAGGAATAAACACAAAGAAAGCATCATCTCAAAAAAACGGAAGAATAAAAATCTGCACAACAGCAGGCAAAGAAGCAAAGAAATTGAGACCGGGGCGGGGGGGGGGAATTATGAAGTTTCCTCTCTTCCTCTTTTGCTGCAATACATGTTAATTAGGGCTCCTGTCTCTTTTGGGGACCTTGACGAAGATGAGCTGAAACCAAACATATTTAATGATGTCTGAAATGAGGCACGAAATTGAACCATTGTTTGATTCTGTGTTGCCTTTGCTTTCCTAAGCAAGGCAGTTCTTTAAGCCTGGGTGGTACACCAGCATTCCCTGGGAGACTGCTGAAGGGAAATACATTTTGCTTTCATAGATTGTTCTTTTTCTTTCTAAAGCTTAAACTGACCAACTTGTTTATACGCATCATGTGAACATGTTGCATAGATGACAAAACGTAATACTTAGCATAAGTAGCTAAGGACAAAGAAAGTCACAGTTTCATAACCTGATAGTAAAATTGGAGAAAAGAACGAACATAAACAAAGAAAAACTCATCATGAAGTGATCTAGAATAGGAAAATTCTAAATCTACTGGAAAATTTTGGAACGAAGTTATTTTAAACAAAGAGTTTTGATGATTTTAAAATACTACTCCGATATAAAAGCTTAAATTGGGGGACTTACACTCAAGAAACTAAGTTTATATCCATTTGTCTCATACTTGACTTGATTTTTAAAGATACGATAGGCCTGGAGCTACCTTGTAGTCAATTTGTTATTAGTTTACGTCAACCTCAATGCTGGGATTAATAGCAATATGATGGGATTAATAGCAGGAATCAGATAGGGCTCTGTATTTGATATAATTTACACTGGAAAAGAAAGCAACCATTGCCATTTTAACTGCGAGGTCAGGGCGGTGAGGACAGAGTAAGGTGTTCAGAGGATGGGAGCAGACTTTTAGCTTTCTGCTATGGCGGCTGGAGTTAAGCTTGCTGTTCTGTGAGGGGATGGTGAGCCTTATATAAGAAGGAAGCACACATTTAAAAGGAGTAAAAAATACTCCTTTAAGCGTTTTGTTCCCATCTTTGTTACTTTGATTTAAGAAATGCTAATCCCACCACAGGTTACCAACAGGAAGGCTCATCTTGATTTCTAGGTCCCTTTGAACCTTTTGAGGAAGCACAGGTGATACACAGGGTACAGCATCCCTAAATCCGATAAAGCACACCCCGGCAGGAAGGACCACCTGCATTTCCATGATCTCAGCAACCACATGACAGAGTTCCTCCATCAATTCACTCAAGAGCTACGCAAGTACCAGTTTGGTTCCTGCTGTTCAAATTCCTGTTGGAGGGCAGCTCTAGAACCTCCCTTTCTCATAGTCAGATTTTTTTCTCCCTTTTCCAGCCTCAACTCATTCATGGCTAGCAGATATGCAGTTATGCTTTTACCAGCATTTCACTCTGCAAGCCTCTTAAGTTTCAGTTGTTTTTTCTAGTTACTATTAACAGAACATGGCTCCTGGTTGATTTTCCCCATATCTTCTTCAGGTTTGAGTCCTAACACCTACAAGCACAGCTCTCCTATTTCTGGCTGACAAACAGGCAAGAGGTGCGCACAGTTCAGTTCACTGTACAACCCAGATGGGACTGATTACTGCCCTGTTAGAAAAACAGGTGACAAAATAAATGTGGTAGTTTGGGATAAAAAGAGCAGCAGTAATGTCAACTGTATGGAAATGTTTTCAAATGAGCTTTCTATCCCTGCTTAGCCACAGAGCACACACATCAGGGAGAAGAATCAGATATGTAAGAAATACATGTTATATTCACCTTGGCTTTTTTTTTAACATACATATTTATGTTAACTGAGTACATATAGATGTGCGTGCACACACACATTTTAATATAAATTCTTCCTGTTAAAAACCCTGCATATTTATGCATGCAAATGCATCAAATTTTCCCATGGATCACAGCAGTTAAAGTTGTAGAACTCAAGTACTGCACGTTTGCATGCAAATGAAAGAAAAACAGAGAAAC
>NW_009604558.1:0-2415 GCF_000690535.1 Cariama cristata | reverse complement strand
AGGAATTGGCATCTTCCATACAAACGATGTGTTGTGTGTATTAACAAATGAACAGCACGCTCCCAAGGGAGTTAAAGTGCATGGACCAGAAGTTCATTCCCTTGCCAATTTATTTCAAATATTTCACTAGTTGTTCTTGCTGCAAAGAGCACACAAATACATTTGATGTCCAGTCAATTCTCTTCAGTTTTTAAAACTATTTTTAGAGGAAAAAAAAAATACACTAGAGAAATAAACAGGACGTTAAAAATTAATTATTCCATGTTCTGTGACAGCATAACATGCATGTGCCTTTCATTAGGTGATGTAAGTGAAGTTAAATGTATCAAAAGGCTATACGATGGTTGTAATTAATTCATGACAATGGATTTGAATAGTTACCCAAAGCAATAGCATTTTCAACTGAACGTAATAAAGCAATTCCAAAAGTAATTTGCTTGCATAGTTTATAAAGGTCCTAGAACTCTTTTAAACATATTTCTTTGATTATAAACAGCTGACGTACAACAGTATATTCAATTTTTCCAGCTGTACTTCCAAAAAAATATTACATTCATAGCATAAGGTGAACTAAGTCATACTATAAACACAGGCTTTGCGCGTGATATTAACAAATCATAGTCCAGCTCTTTTTAAGAATCCAAAATATATCAATGCATAAAAACCTCAATATCCAAAAAGTTATTGTAAAATTTCCAAGCAAGTTCAGCCATAGCAGTTTTCCTTAAATGACAAGCCTGCTGGATTTTAGCAAGATTTTGTGAGTCAGGGGCATGTGAAACACACAGAGAATTACCCGTGTTAAGCCTCCACTTTGCCCACTGTCCTCTCTTCAGAAGAGGACCGCTCCCCAAAGGACCAGTCCTCAGTAAAAGCACAACTGAAACAGAATCACTGCAACTCAGAAGTTTTTTGAAAACATCCTCTAAGGTGTTAGAATACATACATTTGCCACTGAAGCCAAAAGACAATAAGCTTCTATTTGCAATACGATTTGAAAGTCAATATAATGTTAAACTCCACATAAACTAAACCTTTCAAATGCAAGACATGTCCTCTTACCAAAATAGCAACATTAAAAAAAAAAAATAAAGCATGTGTGGCTGAGCCAGGGGTGGGGAGAAAGCCTATATTTTCTTGTGGCTTTTGATCCTTAAAATAAAGTCGCATAATATCAGAATCTGCATCTTGTCCAAACTTATGGTAAGGACCATTTGTATGTAAGGATTTTAAAAAATTTGGGTATCTATTTATGCTGATGAAGACTTTCTTCCATGAACAGTTTCTGTGAAATCCGTGTGACTTCTAGGCAGCACAAGGCACTACTTGAACGTGAGCACAGACATCAGAATGCGACCCTACCTCTCTGCTTCCTTTGAAAGTGATACAGCTAACCCACACTTCAACAGAATATCAGGTTAACACTTCAAGGGGCTCCTAGAAGTGTACGGGGCAGATCCTCAGCTAGTGAACAGATTCAAGAGCTGAGGGAGAGAGAGTCTTTTTGTTCTGTGAAAACATATATGATTTCAGAAATTGTTCCCATCCCAGAAGGTTGAGGGGAGGAAAAGAAAAAAAAAAATCAAAAGAGGATTTTCAAATAAAAATGTAACAGTGCTCCAGTTTTGGTCAATCAAGGCACTTTAAAAGTCGGTTTTCAAATTCCAAGATAGGTTAGCTTGTACTTCATTACAAAGTGTTGCCTGAACATGAAAGATCTTTTTATTCAGAAAAAAAAAAGTCAACAGTGACATTTTAACTATCTCAGATCTTTTTTTCCACAGGGGTGGTTTTTTGTTTTTCTGTTTTTTTGAGTTCAGCCATAGATCAAAACAGACTGTGTTGTAAAAGCTTTTTTGAAGATGAGCCAGATTTCTTTTTTGACAGTTCTCCCCTCAGAAATTCACAACAAATTGCTGACTAGTTCTAATGATTGAACTTTCCTGTGAAAATTTTCCCAAATCTATAGCTGAAGCCAATCTTCATCAAAAGTCATCCACGAGCAAGCCAAAAGCCTCCAAGTAATTGACGCACCATTCTGTGAATAGCAGGGGATTATCATCATTGCCAGGAGGAAAAGAGATGTTCTTTCCTGGAAAGTCCTGACCAAGTTTCTAAAGGCACCTTGGTACTGAGAAGTCCTGACCTCAGACTAAGTCAATGGGACTACCTTCTTCAGGGCTTTTTTAACACAGAATGTGTGTTTCAAAATGATTTAGGTAGTTTTTCAAACAATACATCCCCAAATTTCAAAGCTTCTGAAGAAGAACATATACACAAATACTAAGGGACAACATTTCTAGGCTTTCTGCCTACTGAGGAAGGAAGCTGAAGGTGCAGGGTGGGCACTGATTTGAGAGCAGTCCTCATGGAACACAAGGATGAATGGGAGATGACAAGTCAGTGTTACAGCTC
>NW_009604557.1:87695-112774 GCF_000690535.1 Cariama cristata | reverse complement strand
TATATCATTATATATAATAAATATATATATACTATTATATAATCTATAATCTCTAATCAATCTATGAGAGAGTCAGCACCCAGAACTATGTATTCAAGACTGAGACATGTCTGAGGACCCGGATCAACTGGGAGCTGAACTGTTTTGAAAAACCTGGCACCGAGTGTGGTTGCTGAAGCCCTGGAAAATCTGCCCTGCTGGTATTCACACTGACAAGAGATACCCCAGGCATTTTTACATGCTGCTCCAGGGGCAATGCAGATGCATATTCTCTGCTTTAAATATAAAGTCCTTCATTTGGAGATAGACCTTCCTGGCTGTGGCTGAGCTTTGCAGGGGGACTGCGGTAATAGCTTGTCATTCCATTTGGTTGTCTGCAGCTTCTGCAGATCCGTATTGCAAAAAATCCAGGGCAGACACAACACAGTTCAAAGATGTGAGCGCTGTACTGTGGCAGCCCTGCCATTACTTGTCTTCCCGATCATTTCTCTTTCCAGACAAACCTTTCATTAGGGTTTCACATAAGAAAGGGCCTTACTATGAGATTACATCAGGACACAAGTCACTGAAACTAGCCGCAAAGGTAGACGCCTTTCCTCGTCCAAGCGTCACCTGGTAAGTACCATCATCTTGAGCAAAATCAGGAATAGTCGACCTTCTTTTGGGCGCCTGTCTAGAATAGATTTTCACCGTTCCTTACCACACAGATAAAAGATGAGAGCTGGGAATGCTCATAGCTGTGGTCTCACAGTTCAGCTAGGGAGATATGACTCCTTTCTGTGCTGACATATGCTCTGTGAAGCTGGGCAAGCCATCCCTTTTTCCCGTGCTATTTTTCTCTTCTAGTCATATAGAAAAGATCCCTACAGGAAAGATGGGGGTTTCATTTACCCTGGGCACAGAACTGTTTGGAAGATTCAAGTAGAAAGCTACTGGGGAAGGGTTGCCAGTTTACCATTAGCTCTGGCCAGTCTGCACGGAGGCAGTGCATAATAGAAAGATGGAGGACACATTCTCAACATGAGAAATTGTCTCTTCATAACTTTTAAATAAATTTCTCCAATCCTGTACCACCAGCAATCTCAGATCCTTGCAGATAATGCAGTGAATCCTCCCGAGCAAACTAAAGGCTCCACCAGGAATGTAATGGATCAGCTTAATAGGAGGGACAATGTGTCACCAACTCCAGGAGACATTCGTTTCTCTCTTTACCCTTTCATCGCTTGTCCTCTCTCTTGCTACTTTTTCTGTGCTTCATTCTGCAGAGGGTCTTTAACAATCCCATCCAACATCTTATACATCTGTAACTGTATGAAATCCCGTTCGACAGCTGGCATGGGTTTGGCTGTCCCGGCAGAGAAGGTGCCTTGGGTGAGTTAGCACCTGCCCAGGGCACCTTTCCTTGGCCAGCCAGATGCTGCTCAGGGGGGGCCTGGCCGTCAGCAAAAGGTATTGGTCAGGGATGGGTTTGCTGCATTTTTTTAGCAGTGAAATAACATTAAATTCTCTAACATTCAGTGAAATCAGTGCTGCCAGGAGGTATTTTTAATTGTTGCTGTTATTTAGGAGATGGAAATGTTTTTGTGAGTTGAAGTGGCGACCTTCCCCCTTTTCCCTGCCAAGGCTTTGTTCTCGGGGCTCAGCGTGGAGCTCTTTGGGAGCTGCCTGGGACCACCAGAGCTGCCTTCCCTGCGTGTTCGAAGCTACAGCTGTTGATGTTGGAGGTCTCTCAGTACAGTTGTTTAAATGACTGTAAAGGAGGTTTCCAGCATTCTCAGGCAGTAGGACACACGCCCCAGCTTCTCCTTCCACCAAGCCTAAAGCTCTGTGTGTGGCAAAGTCTGGCCTACTTCATATTCATAACCCAAATCTGCATATCAGATCAGCAGTGAAGAGGAGTCTGCTCATGCAGACTCTGCTCTCCTGCTCTTAGCTAGTGAAGAGTCAAGATTGTGGATTCCTCAGTGACCTTCCGATTGACTGTAAATTCTCCAGGTCACAGACTTCAGCTTTTTCAGAAACAGTAAAGGGTCATATATACATATTGAAAGACAATTCTGCTTAATTAGTGTCTTGTTTTAAAATTAATGACATACATTCTGGCTACCCCATGATTTCCTGCACTTACTATTGCACATCCAGCATAATTTGGGAGCATCTAGATGTACGTTTCTGATCACAGTTGAGTATGCGAGAGGCACTGTTCGTTCAGATCCGTTAAAATATCTTTTTCCTGTTTGTTGGATGAAGCCATCCCATAGCATCGCAGATGTTACTCAGTTTCAGTGTGGAATGATAAAAGGAATAGATGTCCGATTCAAGCAGTGGTTATAGATCAGTGTTTGCCTTGCTGTTTCCAAAGGATGACTCTTTACCCACCCTAATTTGGGTAACAGGTTTTCTGAGGGGTAACACGCACGCATGTGTATGATGAGCCTTGATGGGACTTTCAAAACAGGTACAAAGACGGCAAACTGATCAAGGATAACCACACTTGCTATGAGCCGGATCCAATCAAGTACAGACTGGGCATAAGAGATGTGAGACCAAAGCACGCTGGAAACTACACCATCGTCTTGAGCAATGCAAAATATGGCCTGTATAAGAACCTCACCATGCAGCTGGTAGTGACAGGTAAGGACTTGATGTTATAATGACTTCTACTGCGTTCTTTCTCATTTTTTGTGTGATCCTACTTTCCCATTCAGTGGGAATGGGTGACATTTCCCCGTGTTTAGCTGGTATAAGCTGATACAACACCGTGTACAAATTACCACCTTACTTAGGAACCACTGAACACCCACCTCATTTCACCACATGTTAAATTGAAGCAACAGAATGGCGAGCTGGTATGAGGAGTTGGTCTCAAACTAGGTCATCTGAAGTCACTTTCCGCTGAGATACTGCACCTCAGAAATAGCCTGCAGCACCTCTGTGTCGGGACAGCGTCTCCGCAGAGGGAAGCAGAAATGGCTTGAAAGTGAACAAACTTAACAGAACTTAAATTTTAATAGGAGTTTGGGAGGCTATCTAGTAGTGAGGTCTTAGAGCTAGGGGCAGAGTTTCCCAAGAGAAATGATGGAAGTTTGATCCCTTGAGATTAAAAACTAGCTTGGGCAAAGCACTGTTGGGACAGGAAAAGTCCCAATAGGACTGACAGAAGGAACTAGATAAGGTACCCTGTCTTTTACATCTGTCCATCATCCTGCTACAGAAATACTTTCTAAGTCTATTTTATGTATTGTCATTTATCTGCCGGGAGCACTTGAGAGATAGATTCATTTTCAGGGGAATCTGGAGAAAACTGAAGTAAACTGTGGCATGCACTGAAGCAGGTTCACTTGACATAGAGAGAAAACAGATACTGGAATCACATTTATTAATCTCCCTTGCCGGGATAATGGCAGACAGAGCCGCATTGTCTCTTTGCACATCCACTGCCTCTTTTAATCCATTGAATTTGGCAACAGAGATTGAGTCATGAGGCCAAGTAGGAGTTCAGCAAAAGTTAGCTCTGCTTCCCTTTGTATTTCCCGAGGTTCACTCAGGCAGTGAGATAGATAAAGTTATTGAGATAGATTTGCTTTCTTTTCTGTGATGAATTCTTTTCTCCTTATCCTCTTTACACCTAAAAATATTCTCAGTTATCCCCTTTTGCATATTTATGTACTGTTGCATCATGTAGCTTCCAGCATTTGTGGGTTTCTCATTTCACCCTTCACCTTTCAGAAAGGAATAATGCCTAACAAATGGAGAACTTGTCACTTGGGCACATTTGGCCTATTAAAAATGCTAAATAAGATATGGTAGCTTAAAGCACCTTAAACATGACATAAACTAATGTGTGATTTAGGAGTGGAGAGAGCTAAGAGCATGCTTATGGTCAGGTACTGCAGCTCAGCTGATGAGGAGGAATGTGTTAAGCTACAGCAATTTGTTCACTTGAGATTGTTTATCCATACAATGGTTTTGCCGTCTTGTTTAGAGAACGGAAACATTCAAAGGAAAAGAAAATTAAGAACGATAATAAACTATCTTGTCAAGGTAAATATTGGTGATTGCACGCAAAGGAGAATGTTTACTTGAAGAGCAGCCATTCCTCAAATAGGCATATAAAAAACAAACAGACCTTGTTTGTGTCAGCAAGATGCTATTTCAGGACTAAACCATCCCATGCTCTTAACTACAGTACAAGCCTTTCATCTTTATTGTATGTAAAAGTACGTGATATTCTGTCTATCACACACAGCGCGTGCCTAGCATGGTGCTCATCGTTAGCTCTTGTGAGAGATCAGTCCAGCAAAGACTTCAGTCAGGAATAATTATTTAATTGGAAACCCACCACTTCTCAAGAGTCTGCAAAGTCCAGCAGCTACAGGAATGTTACAGACCGGAGAAGATATTGCATGGTGAAGCACAGGAAAAATGAACAGCAAGTGTTTCTTTTCTGGTAAAAGACAGTCTTCCCAGAAACGAGAGCAAGCAAAGGAAAGTATCTGCCAAAGAGTGCCATTGTTTTTAAGCTAAAGGCTGCAGACAATGAGGATATTTGCCTTGACTGTAGACAGGACTGACACAAAACACCTAGGAAATCTCTCTTGCCTTTGCCAGGCTCTTCTCTGCAGCACTAACCTGACATGCTGTACGCGAGGCACTCAGCCCAAGAAGAGGGTGATTTTGCTGAGCTGCGTCTGGGTAGAGACCAAAAAAGGCAAATTTTGCTCTTGAAGCTTATCCAACAGCAGCAAACTACCTTTTTTCTTGTGCTTTCAGTTAAAGGGACTGCTTTTTCAGATCTGGGCATCATTTGCTTTACTTTCAAAAAGAATTCTGAAGCTCCAAGCTGAATGCAGATTTGAATTTTTCCCTGAACTCCTCAACAAATAACCTGACACTTTATCCCCAGTCATCACGACTGATATCCTGGTATCGCACCTGAATAGATTAAATTGCTTGGAGTTTCAGCAGACACTTGGACCTGCAGAAGGAGACCACAACACAATTTCTAGCCATTTTATGCAGGGATTACCTTGCCCACCACTGAAACACAGCCACCTCTGAGCTGGGAGGTGTGATTAATGTCTCTGCTTAGAACCATAGGCAGTCTGCAATTACCGAAGCTGGCATTTGAACACAGGGATTAGCAGACTTGATGGAAAAATCCTCTTGGGCTTGCAAGTAAACACAGTGGTAGGTGCATCAGTTTTGCATCATGTCTCAAAGGTGGAGCCTGCAGCAAGTCAGCACCTGATAAGCTTCATGCTGAGTACATAACCGTGTACCAGCTCCCTATTACTGAGGAATAACATTTCTTTTTGAGTTACAGCATTGCTTCCCAAAAGCCAGGGCCTGCCTTTTAAATTTCAGCACTGCATCTGTGAAAGTGAGTGAGTTCTGATCTATACTGTTAAAGAAAAGACAGAAAATTATTTAAATTGACTTTTGAATGAGAAGATAAATGTCATTTGAATATGTTTTCTTCTGCTGCAAGGGGACACTGCATTGAAGAAATTATAAGTAAGCATACAGCCCCCTCTCCTGTGAGTCTCTTCAAAGTAATACATTGTCAATGTTCCTGAGCATCACAGGTAGTATAACTGGCAGTCAGCATGCTGTCACAAACCCATCAACTGCGAATTTGGACTAGATCTAGAGGAAGTTTAAAGTTAACAGTGTTGTGAATTGTTGTTCACAAAGTATAAATAGTAGCAGGACTCATCCAACAAATTGCACGATATTAATTTTTGCAGTGTCTTCTATTCAATAATAATAGCAGCAGTAGAGAACCCTTTGAGCGAGATGAGAACAAGATAAGAAGTCATCTGCTTGAGCCCTGCGGGACAGGAGCTTATATGCAGTGTATCTCCTGACCCACTAGAAGACCAGCACTGCTGCAGGCTTTCCTTGGAGTCACCTCCCGTATACTTAATTGGTAGCGATCACGGTAGTTCTGACACAAAGCGTACACTGTACGTGCAAGGGATTTCACTCCACAGTAATGAGTAAAATATTAGGAGCTGTTTCCCCCCAAAGTTTGATATGGCCATAAAACTGATGAGTATCTGCAGAGTGCAGAGGTATCAATCGTCAGCTCCACAGAGGCAAGAAGGAGCAAAACGGGCAAATAACTCCCAGAGCTGCAGGGTGGGAACTGATAGCAATGCCGGCCCGAGGCTGGGACCTGGTTGACGATATGCAGGAAGGAGCATGCTGTCTGGCCTGGAGGAGAATCATGCTGCTATTCAAAAAATGTCTCCTTAAGAAGTGGCTTAGCAGTGCCTCTGGTCACCCGTGCTCCCACTGCAGCTGGAATTTAATCTTGCAGGAGCACATCTCTCCCTTGTAGAGTCACCTTGGCTCATTGTAGGACTCAAGTCCCCAGGAGGTAGCTGATTGCATTTTCAAAACACTCCTTCTTTACATATTTACACATCAAACACTGTCCAAGAAGCGGCGGGTTGCTGTGTTTTTGTTTTGTTTGATTAAATTCGTATTGAGAAAAGCTTCAAGAAAATAATGTCCTGAAGAATTTGGAGGGGAGGGAGCAAGGAGAAGGAACAATCCTAGCAAACAGCTGGTGGCTGCACATCTGAGCCAGCCAAGAAGGAGAAATGTGGGAGAAAAGAGTTATTCCAGGCTGGAGTACAAAGCAGTTTCAGAACAAAACATAAACAAAAAACCTCATATCTATTTATGGGCAAGCAGGCTGCATTTCATTCTCACTCTTGTACAAGTCATCTGCATGTATCAGGGTTCTTGCTGAGCCCTGATGGAGCAGTCAGCATGCTCTGACCACCACGTTGTGAGTGAAAACTGTATTGAAGCGTAAGTTAATTCAAAAATGGGATGAATAACCTCCCTCACCACTTTGCCTTTCTTCTTTGTCCCAGAGTTTCTCTCCTGTGCTCCCTCAAGGCTCTTGCAGCAAATATTGCTTTGGGTTCCAGCTGCTCTAGTCAACTGAAATTACATTCCCTCATAGAGTCCTTGATCCCCCAAGCTCTTCTGTTGTACCTACAAGAAATGCAGGATTAAGTGCGAGGAAGAGCCTCTACCATAAGCAGCAGTAATTCACAGGCTCCTTACGAATTCCCTCTCTCCTGGGCAAGGACTGGAATAAAAGGGGTGCATGGAGAATTCACGTGTGCATTGCCATGTGCTCCTTGTTATGTCAGCAAGGTGACCAGCTATACCCTGATTTGTTACTGGGGAGAATTAGCTCCAGAGCACTTAATGATGCATATGTTGCCCTACTCTGTAGTCAAGCCAGCTTCTTCATATTTGGTTTAAAATCAAAGGCAAAGGGAGTTCTGTGCCTGACCTACTTTGGCTTGCAAGGGATGAGTTGACATCAAAGGAGTCCCCAGTGATCTCCATAAAAGTTAATAAAATATGCGGTGATCCATGTGAACAATACCCCATCACCTCAACCAGACGCAGAAATCGCCTGAAGAGGGAAATGAGCCTTCAGGATGAGGTTAACATGTTTGGGCTACGCCAGTTCAGAGGAGAAGAGCTCTTAGAGTGATGGATCTCAATTAAAGCCAGTTGAAGAAGCCAGCTGAAGACAGAGGGGAGATTCCCACAGAATCTTGGAAGGGCACGGAAGGGCCACTGAAAACTCTAAGTCGGACACTGTTGCCCTGTGAGAAACATGAATTTCTTTGGATTACTAGTGCAACCCAACTCATGCTTATGTTAAAAGACTGAGCCAGACAGGAGAAGCAGGGCTCCATAAAATGATCTACCTTCACCTTGCCTGCATGCTTCGGTATTCTGCCAGGACTGGTTTTCCTTTGTGTATCATATCCATCTCCTATGAGGCTCCTTGGAGGATAACGCATTCAGGAAAAGTCAAAATAGAAAATCTAATTTTCCCCCTCCTGGGCCAGCCGAGTGAACTAGAAACCCCCAAAATAAAACACAGCCTGGCTCCATCCAACTGCTGTTCCAATGTGTTCCTCCCCAAGCCTGTTGCTTTGCTTTCCTCCTGAGTAGTGGCAGCAATGGCTGTGGCCAATGCTTTGGGTGGGCAGGACACAGCTGAGAAGAGCAAGAGCAAAGAGATACAGTGCTCCAGTCTGTCCTTCAAGTCTCATTTATCAGACACAGGCAGGAGAGAAACAACTGACTTTTTCTGGGAGATATATGAAAGAAAAGAAAAAATGTAGCAGCACAAACAGACTGCAGTGGGCCTTTCTGGCACACTAATTATTAGCAAATTATGAATAATTTTCTCACTGACATCATGCAAACCCTGCACACTTGCAGCTCCGCAGTCCAGCTTCCACTCGGCCTCTGTGCGCTCCCAGGAGAACCCCTAATGAAAAAATCAGATGAGCTATTTTCATTCTGTTGGAAGTAGCCAAAGCAATTTTAGGAGGAGGAAGGAGGGGGCCTGCTGGAGTTTGCCAGAAAAATCTGAAGCATTCACTTCACGTCTTTGCAGCAGCAATCTCTCTCTGACAGCCCTTAGAAACCAGAGTGGTGGGGGGAAGTCGGAAAGTGGCAGCATGTGGTTTCCACGCTGTCTCTCAGCCAAGCCTGCAGGTATATTAACTTGTTTTTCTCTTTTGGAAAGCAGGCAAAGGAGGCCGAGGCAAAAATCCTAGAAAACTGCCTGCTCTGCTAAAAATTAAGCAGTTCATCATTATGCATTTGCTTTTGAACTCTGTTTACCCACAAAAAATAAGATGGGGAGACACAGATTAGAGAAAACGCGCTTTTTTTCCCCAAAGCTTGGCTGCATCAGGGTTGAATGACAGATCTGGGAAAGGTGGTACAGGAGCAGAAAAGACAGCTCTCTTCCTACAAGGTGAAGATAGATACATCCAAAAGTGACAATCAATGGCTGCACTGCCATTCTAACAACAAAATTCCCCGCAGGGTAGGTCAAGTGCCCTGTGATTTTTCTTAATATCTGTTCATACAGTATCCAACCACATGGCTTCTCTTCCATGTGCTTCCACCCTGCTGGCATTCCCAGTCCCCTAACAGCAGGTTACAATGGAGCAGCAGGGTGTGTGCGCTAGAGATTAGGCAGGCGACCGATAATCGGTGACCCTAATTCTATTCCTGGCCATGGTATTGACTCACGGAGAGATTTGGGCCACTCAGTTCATCTTGGCATCTGCTTCCGCTGAGGCACCGTGGGGACAATGCCGTGCACCCACTTCACAGCAGCCTTGTGTGTAGTGCTGCACAAAATAAGACAAAAAAGCAAACAGAACGAAACAAAGAAAACCACCCAGACAAAATCAGCTGGGGTCAAACACAATGTTCTGTTGAGCCTGAAACAAAAGTTTTGTTTTCAGGTCATTTAACTCATTTTTTCCTTTCTTTCCTTTTAACAGAAAAGAAAGAAATGAAAAAAAAAAACCACCACCAAAACAACCAAACCAGAGAGATCACTTGTAAACTGAAAATAGACAAAGTTTTTTTACTTTGGGGGAAATTTCATCCTCCTTTTCCCATACTGCTTCACCAGTTCAAACTTGCAGTAATGAGTTTCCTATCTACCTTACAGAATATTCACCTAGCTCAACTTGCAGTGCTTATATTTCCATTAAGTACTGTACAAACATCAGACGAAAGACTCTAAAGTGTAAATTAGTTTTGCTTTTGGGAAACAGAAGGAATAAACAGAAAACGAGTTGCCACTCTATCAATAGTTTTAATGAAGTCCCATGTCCAGTAAAGTACATAAGATTGAGACTAAATGCTTCACTGGACCACTTCTATGTTATTTTAATGATGTGCTTAATGTGAAAAGATCTTTTGAAGCCCAGTTTAAATGGTAGCGGGCAAGGTACGTAAACAGCAGTTCCGTCAGAGGTCACTGAAAGTAAAGCAAAGTTTCTCTGAAAAAGGCAGGGAAACTTTCTGTGTGTTGTCCTCTATATTTGGATGCTCCTTGGGGTGACAAGTGTGCAACCCCATAATAACATCTGCAATGAATTTAGAGATAGAAGAGCCTGTTGCAGAAGGGGTAACGCCAGAGGGTTAATGTCCTACTCCGTGTACATATTATTTGCTCCTAAAGCCACACACTAAAGATAACGCTAGAAAGCAAGGTGAGATTTACATAATGCTGATCAATTTGAAAGTTACAGTAAGCAGAACTGCTTTTCGATTGCATTTCACAGTGCAGCAGCAGCAAAGTCTTTAGTTATTCAGGTCAGCTCTCACACCAGCAACTGCACCTCTGCAAAGCGCGTTGGGGATACAATCACACTTTAAGCCAGAGAGGATGAAAACCCATTTATTTCGATACATTTAAAGCCATCTGAACATTGCGCGTTCCACATGCAGCCAGAGACGAGAAAGCTTTTAAGGTTTGTTTGGCTTCTGCTTGAGAAAACTCAGCCTGGGGAAGGCAATGGCCAAGGGATGGGAGGTGGAGGCTGAAAGTAAGCAGGCAGATCTCAGTGCGGGGGGCAGTGGGAAGCAAGAAGTGGGATAGCGAAGGATACTTCAGGTCAGGATTGAAGTGTATTTAAAGATCTCCTCTTGCAGTTCAGCACTGCTGTAGCAGGCAGGACTGCTGGCTGGGGGCAAGGCCCTAGGGGAAGGTGTTCAGGCAGCCCAAGGTTAGGATAGCAGAGGGTGCTGTAAGGTGGGCTCTCGGCCTTGTTTACTCATCTTTTGTACTCCCATTAGTCCAATGCCTGCTAAAGCTCTCCATTCCCAACAGCTTTTTTTTTTTGCATGCTTAAAAAACAGCAATACACATGCAAATGTATGTGCGTTGATGAAATGCACGCTTTAGGTGTATAATTTAAGGTGCAACCAGAAATGTACTTGATTTTGGCAATGCCTACAAATGGATTCATACCCCAAGCTTTACCGCACACCTAAATGTGAGCAAAGATAAACAAGAGTTTGTGCATAATCCACCATGCTGCTTAGTAAGCAAACACGAAAGAGAAAGCAAAGCACTACTTGGAGGAGAGAGAGAGTTACCTGAGAAATACACTACTACTAGATGTACCTTAGATAATCACTGGCTTTAGGCTAAAAACCCCTCATCACCTTAATGTGGAGGGCCTTTTCGCAGGTGAGACTGCTGCAGATGCCAGCCCACTGAGCCAACTATCTCGTTACAGTCTGAGCAAATCTAAAAGGCCAGTACCCACCACCAAAGCCACTTAACTTGTTTCCATCACTGATGGAGACAACTTCTGTAAATACAATTTGGCCCCACAGCGAGCAAAGTGAATGGAAAAGCTTCAGTTGCCTTCAGGGGTCACGGTAAAAGGTAAAATGGCCGTGACAGTGTGCAGAGGTTTGGAAAGTTTTCAGCCCAAGAAATATCCCCTATACAAGTACCCCGCGTTCCACATCACAAACCTGCAGTGCACTGGCGCCAATGCCAACACCCTTGCAAGCACAAGGCAGGCACGTTCAAAATTGTGGCAGGGCCTCGTCCCCACTGCGCTAGCACCGCAGAATCATTTGCAGAATGACACCTACCACCATTACAACCTTGGCAGGGAAAAAGAGAGAGACGTTTCTAAAAATGGCTTCAATTTCTGAGTGTCATGCCCATAATTAGCTACGACCCCACACTAACTGTGTTATAAGGTACTGTGAAAGAAATGATGGGGAGGCATTTTTAGCCAGCCCCTTAAGTTTTAAGAAAATAATTGCTTAAGCCTCATAAATAATAATTATTTCAATTGATGAATCATTTTGACTCATTTTAAGTTCAAGTAATATTTAATAGTGCCATGCGGTAAAGTAATTGTGGAATTAAGAATTCATTCCTCACTCATATATGTTCTTATTTGAACATATAAGGTTAAAATTATTTCTTTTTTAGAAGGATAATTTAAATGACAGTGAACGTTTTCATCATTTCACCAAGAGTACAGAAAAATCTCCTAATGTTAAAAGACTGTAATCAAATCTTGTCCCCCCATACTCTTTCACACACACAAAACCACACAGACATACTGTCTCCCTCCCCAAGTGTGTAAAGCTTTGTTCTTACAGCCAGAAAACATAACATTTGAGTAACCTTTCACATAGCACTTGAGCAACCTTTCACACTGAACTTAAGAGTCTCTTTCTCCAAGTGAAAATCACACTTTTGAGGTCAGTCCAGACATGCCAAACACAGGATTTGAGACTGAAAAGAAAAATGTTTGAGATAATGAAAAATGTGCTTCTCTCTCCAAGGAGTTTTACAAAATTATTTTTATGATCAGAAATAATTTACTGATGGGAAATGAGATGCCAGTTACAAGGAAATTCAACATTAGTCCCAATAATTTGTCCTGTGAATTGCTCACAAATCTCAAAGCACTTGGTCAGCGATAATGTTGCATAACCCAGAGTGATGTGCTGCAGGAAACCCGGTGTCCATGTTATAGATGAGGATGTGAGTTTGAGAGACCCTAACCACAGTCTGAAGTACTCTCCCATCTGCTCCGTTCTTCATCTTCTCCTTCACAAAAAGACAATCCCTCTCCCTGTCTGAAGGGACAAAGGAGTGAGGAGTGGATTTCTGGAGCCTGACAGAAAGTCACCTGCAGGCAGACGAGGAAACAAAACTCAACCAAAGGGGATCAAAAAAGCAAAAGGGAACACAATCGCAAAACCAAACAAGGCCTGTCATATGGGTTTTTCAAGTGAAATGTTAATCAAGACCTAATGAATGTTCTTTAAAGCAGCTAATGTTTTACTATGGCATGGGAGTTAGGATACGGCTGAACCAACTACAGTCAATTCTCCTTTTGTGTGGAGAAGAAGGAAATGCTGATGTATTTTCAGGCAATGATGAGGTCAGAAGATCTTTCAGAGTCTGACCTGGCAACCATGAGAAATGGAAAGCGCGGATCCCACCAAGACATGGGATCAGCCTGGTCAGTCCTCTCGTAAGAGTAGAGGGCTGGAAGGGAAAAAAAGCTACTAAAAAAAAAGAGGGAAAGGGCTCGAGATTGATGAGGTGGGCAGTAGCTCATATTTACATATCTGGGGCCTCCTTGACAGCAGAAAAAATAAGTTAACCCGAAAAATAGAAATCTAATCTACATTCACTTCCCAACTTGTCAAAAGCCCTCAGTGTAAAGCAGCCGCACTCGGCTGCACAGAGGTGTTCCACAGAGGGACCCCGACCAATAAATCTGTTTGATTTCCTGTTATGAGAAGCAGACAAAGAGATACGGCTAGGGATGGGCAGAGCTGTCTGCATAAGGGAAGAGCCTGTGCTTTCACCCCAAACTCAAACCCACCCTCTCTGAGGTTAGGAAAAGTTCAGTTCACTTTGGGGATTTTTTAGCATTATTTCTCATTTTTGCATGTTCCCGTGGGAGCTGGAATTAGATGGGACAAAGCATTTCTTTCCTGCTGGCAACAAGCAGCCCTGAAAGTGTCACACGAAAGTTTGTCCTTGAGAGTTTTCCAGTCCAAGGGTGTGATCTTGCAGCCCCTCCAGATGTGAACAATGCAGTGACATTTTTAATGGTTTTACTGTTGGTCAGAATTTCTTGCCATTACTCTACAAGTGTGTTCTCCCCACCATTTCTTCCTTGCTTTCTTCATCCCTTCATCCAGTGCACATTATACATAAACAGAAAAGGAAAGCAAAGTCGTCAGATCAAAAAGACTTCTTCTGGGGAGAACCTGCACAATGGCAATGATATTGCAGAACAGCAGCTGCATGGTAAGGTTCATGATAAGGAGGTGACATCAGAAGATGAATGCTATTTTGCCCACAGTACATAGACTAACAGCCTGATCCTGCAGTCCCTGACCAATAGACGTTTCATGGCACAACTTTTCCAGAAGTATAGCAGGTCCGCAACAACATCTGAAAGCAATTAGGATGAATGTGGTAGCATTTCGATGTATCTTCTGATGATATCACGTTTCTGAGAACGTATACTTTCAGTACTGCTGGTAATGTCCCTACAACTTCAGTAGCCTCACAAAGTCATCACTTAGTGATCACAGTCAAAAGTTTCAAAACCTTTGACAGAAACAGGACCAGGACCAGGGATGTAAATTTGCTCATTTGCATTTTTTTGTGTGTGCGTTTTTTTTTTTCTTTAGAGAGACCCAAAATCTACGAAAAGGAAACTGATTTTGATAAGATTGAGCGGGTGGAACTAAGAAGCAAACACAAAATCCAGTGCACCGCAAGCGGGAATCCAGACCCAAAGATCGAATGGAAGTGGCAGCCCTGCAGCCTCACAGGCACACTGTAAGTGGACATTCCTAAGGATGAACATGTTGCAAAATAGTTTGGGAGTTTCAAGTCAGTTTTTCTTTCCAGTACATCTTATTTATCTTAGTTAAAAATCTCAAGCAGTAATTTCTCACCTAAAGATCTCAAGGGTTATGAACCCAGCAGACATCTAGTTGTGTATGATATTTTTGGAGTTACAAGCACCTTCTGTATTATCAGAATTGCCTCAAGTAAGTTAAAAGTGACTAAAGATCAGGCTTGAATTTTCTTTAACTTGACCAGCAATGTCCCTGTGACTTACCAAGACCTTTTCTTCCACCTCTCGGATGCAGCCTACATGGTTGACAAAGAAAAAACAGATAGGTGCTTCCTGCGTAGAGGTAACATGCTTTTTTCCCCTGTAAGAGCTATTGTCAGACAAACCTGCTAAAGGCATTTTCATTTAGTCGCCCTAGGGAATTTATGCCACTTCCTAAAGGCTGCCTTCACTAGTGCACGCTGAGCATGGGCTCCTGTGGCAGCATCTGCATTGCAGAAGCTGGAAAAGGTAGCCAAGCCTTCACGCCTTACTGAGGGCCCTTCTTCGCTAAAGTCTGGAGGCAGCCTGAGGTGTGAAGACACAGAAGCAAGTCACTGGGTCAAAACTGTCAGAGAGGAATAAGGCAAGTTAAAACACAAGATGCCTTTCGAGATTCACCTTATACAAGTAGACATTTTCTTTGCTCCTGCTGTTGTATGAGCAGAGTGATTTATAGAGACAGGTCTTGGCTGAGGTCTGAATGCTTCCCCTGGTAGCCCCAGGGGACATACAGGAGCCATGTATAACAGTTCTGACTGCACCTCAACTCTTCCCTGCAGTGAGAGGGCTGAAGTCAGGTTTGCTATCGATAAAAACAATGAAGGCAGGTCTAGGAAGCAAAAGAGAAAACTGCTGGATGGTTCCTTACTTTCTCACCATTTCAATGCTTTTCCAAATGCTGTGAATGGCAAGCCATGAGACAGGGAAAAATCACAAAGAGAAGCTCTTTTCGCAGGTTCTCTGCTGCAGCAGTTGCAGTGCTGTTGGGTGATCTAGTCTCAGGTTGGATCTGAAAAGTGACCCTGTGGCCCTCCACAAGGGAAGTAGCCCGTAACCTCATTTAGGTAGTTACACTGCTCCTGTAGGAATAGAATGGCAGAGATTTATAGGCTGAGGTAGGGCTGTTGGCATCGCGGGTCAGCAGAAGGCACACAAGCTGCTGCCTTGGAGGTGTTCAACAAGAGCAGAATGGAAACATTTCAAGGAAACAGGTTATGCATTCTGTAGGAAAGCCACAGAGATGACCTGAAATCTTTTCCAGACCTTTCTGTCTATGGAGAGAGAACTGGTCATGAATGCCAAATTAAGCCAGATTCGAACCAGTGACCTGGTGGCAAAAGACCTCATATAACCCTTGTTCCAGCTCTCTGACTCTCTGATCTTATCAATTTAAATACAATTGCAGAGTGGCGTCTACCTCTTCTGGCCTCCGGGGCAGCCTTATCTTTCTCCAGCAGAAGCTGTAGGAGGATTCCTGTGGGAAATGACACAGACCCCATTTCCTTCTGTTGTCTCACTTCCTCTCTCTCTCTCTTTCTCTCCCCCCTCCTCACCAGTGCACTTTGAATCCCAAACACTATCATTGTTCCTTATAGCTGTGATGTGATTTACTTCCTTTGAGTTTTTTCCCTTCATCCTCAAGACAGAATTGTGCCTTGCAGGAAGTCACTCAAGACATCTTCTAATTAGGCTCTTTTGAGAGCTATAAACCCTCCCTTGACCCAGGGTGTTACCCATGCATGTTGTTGAGGATTTGGCAAAGCACGGCTGATTTATGGATTAGTTTTCTGCAGCATCGGCCCTCAGTCATCACCTATAGAAGTCCATATTCATTTTGCCTCCTATAATCCTCATCTGCTACAGTGGGCTCAGAGGCTGCTGAGACTGGCCATGGGAAGTGTGGAGCCTCTGCTGAGGCAGAGGAGGCCATAAGGACACTTTCCCGTCGTGCACTGTGATGACTGGGGCAAGGTGCAATTGCAGCTAGTTGTGGAACAGAGCTGACTTCACTAAGTTGCCATCACGGAGTCACAGTTCGTAACACCGAGCTGCGCTGGACTGGAACTGAACTGGCAACTTTAAAATGAAAGGCTTCCTTGAGTTGTACAGCTGGCAGCACCTTCAGCCAGGATGCCTGGAGCCCTAACCTTGCTGAAGCCTTTGCGCTCCTAAGCATGAGAAGGCCTGAGTCTCTGCTCATTTATTCCAAAGGCTGTAGTTAAAGAAGATAGAAAACCTTTTGCCTTGGATGGTGCATATACCTTTCTGCATGACGTGCTATATACACTGCTCTTTGCCCATCATTCAAAACTGAATATTGATAACTGACTGAGATATGGTTATCTTCCAGGAAATATGCAATATTAAAGGAGCCTTCTGCTGTTGTTATCCCATTATTTACCCGTTCTACTCCCTCAGCCTGCAGCTCATGTCGGAAAGCTGAGCAGACAGACAGACACGCTCAGCAACATCGACCTCCTCACAGTTTTGAATGACTGGCATTTTGAACTTCGAAATGCACTGCAAGTGCTAACAGAGCACTTGGAAAGCTGCATTGAGTTGGAGTGTAACTCATATTAGCCAGATTAAACTCACATGATTTAATTAGCTGTGCAGTATTTTCTATTTTCAGTCTTCAGAAAGTTTGGCGGGTTTCCTTGCTGGTCATATACTGATCTTTGTTTACCTCTGTCAAGGTGTTTTGTGAATAATATTGAAATGTTGAGATGAAGGAATACAGTAGTTTCACAAAAAGGTAACAATCTCCAGCAGCAATAGCTTTAAGGAGTTTTTAAGACCTAAGACTATTGTCTAAGAATGACATTCTCTGTCTTTAATAATGCCTCCCTGGCCTATCTGGGAGCTTGAACACCACCTTTGCTTTTCTACCTCCAGATGCAACCCCGTTGGCCAAAAAATTGTGGTTCAGGAGAACATGCTCATAGGCAACAAGATCAGAAGCATTGAAAACATAACCATGAAGCACGGGGATAAAAGAAAGGTATGTGTCTGATGAAAATCTGAGCAATGATGTCATGGAATAGCAGTGAGCTTTACGGAGGGGACGCTGCGCTCACACGGAGCTCTCTCCCCACGGTTCCCAAGCTGCTGCGGGTTGTTAGCATGCTTTAAATTCCACAGCCCTGGGATCATTTTCAGATCTCTGCTGTTTATAAATGCCGGGATTCTGGCAATGATGTCACATACCCTGTTTAAAACTCTCCAAAGAATTTTGGGTCAAAATCCTCTCTGTCTCCCTCAGTCTTGAGAAAGTGTAAGTCTGGTTCAGTGCAAGAGGGGTCCTGTGAAGCGCACACAACTGATAAGGACTCTGAGTTCATTAAAATGCTTAGCACTTAGACAACACTTTGTACTGCCCAACCTTGCCTACTCTCCCAGTAGCAGGAGTTAAAGAGCTGTGTAATTTAAGAGGCCTACCGTGGCTAGAGATACCTGGCCTGATTTTCAGAGTGTGTAAATGCCTGCAGTACTTGTCTGTTTTGGCTGGAGGTGACAATGTTTCTTTACCCATTTGGGTTGCCAACCATGTTACCGAGCCGATGAAGGTAGGAAGACCTCCTTCCTTCTATGCTTCCCTGCCTGCTTCCCCTTCCAAACAGCACCAGGAGCACACTTCCTGCATGAACTGCAAAGATCCCAGCCATGAATTATCTGTTAAATGCCTCCTGGGTACCTGTGGTGATACCGAGTGATAGTGTTTACACGCGTCCATACTAATCCTTGAGAAACTGCTGCAGCTGTTCTGCTGTAGAGTCACAGACGTCTGGCTATGCCTTGGAGAAGATGCTGTGGTCTGGCTCACATGCTTGTTTTACCCCTGTTGGACTTAGAGAGGTTTGTGGCTTTAGGAGTGGTTTTGCAGCTACAGGTTTCAAGGTGGATGCTCCAGATAGTTTAGTGCCTAATCCTGCAAGGTGCTGAACGCTGCAGTTTGTTTCATGGTACACCTTTAAGCATATGATAATTCTTGGGCTACTCCCATGCTTAAAGTTAAGCACAAAGCTAAAGTGCTCTTCTGGATTGGGTCCAGACTAAATCAGTATCTGGCAGGATCAGTGCTTTAGCCATCTGCTCTTTCTCATGGAGACTTTCCAGCTCTAAACATAATCTAAAACAGAGCTCTGGAAACATGGAGGTTGGGCTGGGAATGAGAAAATCAGTGTTCGCATTTCATTCCTGAGTCTTCCCCTTGCTGGAAGATATTTATAAATTGGATTTATTTACATGGCATAGTGCCCCTTAAGCTCTTTTTTTAATGTATTCTCTAAGAATTTTAGATCTTCGGTAAAGGCAACTACCTACAAAGTGCTAATTACTTGTAAAAAACGGAGGTCGGCGATATGTACCTACAAAGTTTCTTCCTTTATGAAGACTTCCTGGTTGCTGCATGGACTGACAAGAGTTTTGTGGCTCTCATGGCTACTGTTTCTCTCCATATATACAGTCTATCTAAATACATGATCTGGTGTCCAAGAGCTTAGTTTATATGATGATCAGTCTTATGTTAGTCCCCATATAAAAGTGAAGGGGTTCACAATTACTGTGACTGAAAAATACCTGTTGGTTGCTGAATGTCCCACAGGCTGGCATAGTGACACACTTCAACAACACAAAATGAGAAACATTTTTCTTTGTTTTATGCATATATACACCACTCCCATTTCTTCTTTTACCAACTTTGCTGAGGCAATTAGGCAACTGGGTGAAATTTTAGTCTGCTAGTGGACTTAAGATGGGATTCAGTTGCAGTGTCTGAATGAGGTGTTTTAGGAGTGCCACAGAGCTCCTGGAGCCAGTGGGGCACTCCAAACACATCCTCAGTCCAGGCTGGTGTGTGATTAGGGACTTCCCAGCTTTCCCCTATCACCTAATTTCCCTAGAAAGAAAAGCTGCAGTGATCTCCAGGTACAGCAATCAGAGGAGAAATAGTGCTCCACTCCCACAGAGGACAGGGCAGCACCTCCCCACAGATCAGTCCTGACATCGCCCTGTGCCTCAGGTTCCTGTCTGTAAAACAAGGTGGGCACTGAAGCGCTAGGAGAAAGGAGGTGCAGCTGCTCAGTGGAAATGAGGACGGTGAGGGAACCTCAGTACGAGGACCCCACGCAGTCCTCGGAAGGACTCCTCTTCTTCCCTAAGAGCTTTGCTGCTGCTCACACCTTGAGTACCACAAAGAGCTCCGAGGCTGCTCCTCGCTTTGCCCTGCAGAGCCATCTCTGCTCTTTCTATAGACTCCAGGCATCCTGAACTGTTCATTTTTTAGATGTGTACAAAAGCTCAGCCTACAAACCTTTAACTTAAGCTTTTACATATTTCATTATTAAAGGTTCATTAAAATATTTCTTTACAAGCTACGTAATTTTACAATTTATAGTACAGTCATTATTTTCATCTCCTGTGGATCCACTGGTTGAAAACACATTTTGAGGTGTACAGAAAAATGATAATTTTTATGTCCTGATTAAGATTTATTCAAATTAATAAAACTAGATTTTATGAATCTCAGGTTTCAGCACTTTGTCTCCCTGCTTACATTAGCAGACAATTCCTCTCCTTCCCCCTTTCTGAAGTCCAAGGCTATCTGTGTTAAGTGGAGTCTTCAGATAATAGAATATAATTCAAAAAAAGACATTGATGAAAACTCATAGTCTTCAGACTTTTCCGTGTGTTTTATCAGTCATTATTCCCACCAGAAACGCAATAGACAGGAAACAGCCCAATCCATTCCCACCATGTCCTAGCAAGTAATTCATCTACATTGACTAGCCAGATGAAATAATAAAGATGTTGGGGTCTGACGGAGCATGGCTTTTATTGACTGTGTTATGAAGCTGGGATTAGCTGAGATTGGTTATTTTTCCTGTGTGATTTGAGCCTCTCCAATGATAGCTGGAGTCTCAGAGCAGAAGGTGGAATTTACTGAGCCTCTAAGATTTCTCAGCATCCCTAGAGTTCACCCTCAAAGGACTGCAGCAACTAACACTGGTTCAGTGACATACGAAAAAAGGCATTAACTTCTTAGGGCTGCTAAGAATACAGGAACAAACGCCCAGAAATTACCAGATCCACAATCTTGCTCAAAAGCTAGCTTGCAGGGCAGCAAGCAAGGATTTTTCCAGCAGACCACTGATGCTTGATGTAATCTTTGGTCACATCAAGATCTTTAGACGGCTATTTGACAAAAGTGGCATGTAAAATTGAGGTCTATTGTCATCTTCATCATAATGATTATTACATTATTATTCCACAGATAGAGAAGTGAATTTCATCTCCTCCTGTCTTCTAAAGGCTGAGTCTCATTCCTAAAGAAAATCCTGTGGTTATCGTTATGATGTACTTCACTGAAGTTTTGGCCAAATAGTGGTTGAGGCAATTGCATCATGCTAGTTTAATTTTCCTGGTGGTTTTGAGTCAATATTGGAACTTTTCACTTTGTGATTTACAATGTTGTGTAGCTACCTCTGAAGACTGCATTTTTAAAACCAGGTGAAACACCCATAATTGCATGAATTGCCTGAATTTCCTCTTCAAGTTGCAAGGAGCTAGGTTGCTATTTTATTTTCCTTCCTTCTAGTAAACTGAACGTACTGGTCTGAGCTTGGGAGAACAGGACATAGCAGAAAAGAATAGCAAGATCCATACATAATTCAGTCCTCATTGCAGGTTTCTTTTAATCTCTTTTCTTCCTTTCATGTATATATGAGAGAGTCGCCTGGCCATGTGGATGTTTCTGCAGTGAAACTTAGACATCTCTTTTGCTGCTGAATTCATAACCGCTCAAGAAAATTGACCCCAAAAAGACAGGTTTAAACCTCCTGAAGGAACAAAAAGACTACATTAGAGTAGTGGGATGCGTTTGGTGAAAAGTATGTGAGCAACTCGGCAGGGCTGTTTAAATCCGTCACCCTGTGTGGGTGCGCGTTGCAGTGAGCTCCCACAAGCCTTGTCACGTTACTCTGGCAGAGGAAGGTGAACAGTCATGCAGCTGGGTTTTTGAACAAAGCACCCACTCTCTGGGAGACTAGCTCAGATGTTTCAGGGACTACCCAAGCACAGGAGCACATGGACTACTACAGTGTCCTTGGCAGGTCTTCTTGAGAGAGCCTGGCTAGCAGCCGGGACATAAGAAATGGCTGTCTGTCTTCCCTGCCCTCTTCAATTCATTAGCTGCAATCACTGAGTGTGAGGAAGAAGCATAGGGGTGGTAATTGCTCGTGACTAGCCAGCACCTACCCACCTGCCCTAGGGCCAGAGAGTGATCAGTCCATCCATACTAGAAATGTAAACCAGTTCCTCCAGAGGCACCTGAAACCTCTGGTTTCCCCCAGTTTCCTGCCCAGTCCAGCACCTTTCCTGATCACACGGTACTACCATCAGCTCTGCCATACTCTGCGAGGAAGGCAATGATTGTTCTCATTTTACAGGGAGAGAAACACCCGCTGCCAGAGATGAGAGCAAACCCTAGAAGTTCCCAGGCAACTCACAGACTTCTCTTGTCATTTGTCCTCAGTCCATCTTTTAGCATATTTTGAATGAATGAACTGAGATCATGGATCAGAATTGTCAGGCTATAAAAATAAGTGTTATTCTGTGCCATTCAAGTAGATGGATTGGGAGCTAGCTGAATATTTTCTTTGCGGGGTCTCTGGTGAAGTTCCTATAATTTCATCTCCTCCTAGCCACCTCCACCCCAGCTCTGCCAGAGTTAGACAGCTGAGAAATTTTCCACCCACTTTTTCTACTCCTCATCCTCGCCCACATACAGCTAACGAAGTGAAAGAGAGAAGAATTGTTAACTAAAGCCGTTGGAGGCAGGGATTAGACAAAGGAAAGAGAAAGCAAGGAATAACAAGACCTATTAATTCATGCTGGCTCCAGCTTAAAAAAAGGTCTTGCTGCTCTGTCCTTACTACAAGATGTCTTAAAACACTCATGGTACATGGCTGTGGAATGTTATTTGGCTGCTTCTAAAATAGCTTGTTTTTATCAGTTCGGGAACATTACAGTGCAAGACATATGGACTTTATTGAACTATTCCATTAGGAGTTTTCCCAGCAGCAATGTCTATTTACTTGTCATAGCTGTTCTTCAGAGATCAGTCATTTTATTTCTTTTCTTACTGAGTTTTAAACTTAGTTTATTCTTTTATAGTAATTATTTATTAGCTAATAATCCCTTCTTTGGGCTAACAGTATTGCGTGGCCTTTAGGTTAAGTAATAGGAAATGGAGCCCTTTACTTCCAAATTCAACACAGGCAATCAAACCCGGTCCGAAGGATGTTTGGTGTTTGGTATGCAGTGAACTCACAGGATCTCAGTCCAGCCCCCATTAGGAAGATGTCTAGACATTACATGCCAATAATTTGTTATTAATTACCATTGGTTCCAGTGCAGCCTGCAGAGAAGCTAAGGACTGAACAGCCACATAGCTTGTGCTACCACTTGTGGCTGGTGCACACTGGCGAGGGTTAACGTGTCATTTAGTCTGAACTGCTCTTGACCAGGACACCCAGTGGAAGGTAAACAAAAAGTGCAAACTTCCAGGCTGTAAATAGTTCACAAACAGTAATTTCACTGAAGAGATACAATGTTTCAAGGTAATTGCAGATTTCACATCAGCATCATTATTCAGGCTTAGCAGAAAGCGCTGTGCTCTGTCTGGGAGCAGAGCTTTCTGAGAAGGCAGGAGAAACAGTTTTGACGTGAGCCCTGCTTTGAGTAAGAGGTCGGACAGGAGACCATGGGCGGTCCCATGCAGCTAAGGCCTTTCTCTGATTTCACGAGTTTAGATGTGGCAAATGCCAACATGTCTCGAACTTTTCTATCCTGGCTCTGATTCCAGGAATGGAAAATACCTTGCCAGGTGCATGGACTAAGTGCCCAAAGTAGATCATCCCGTCAGAACTTTTTCCACTCTATACTAAAGGTCCCCAAATGCTGGGACTGTGCCACTCCACCAAGAGAGGAGTCTGCTAACAGTTTTCACTGTTAATAATGGGAAAAGATTCCTATGTTTGGTTGCTCAAGTTTAAACCATTTTCTCATTCAACTTCTTTTTGCAGACTTTCCTTGAAATGGTTGCACTGAAAGTATAGAGGTGGCATTTAGAAGAACAAAATCCTTATCCCCACCTACTACTATGACTAAGTACAGATAAATTTCAAATTTGCAGATTTTCAAGTTTGTTCAGCTTGAGATGCCTACAGTAACAGGTGATGAACACCTGTCAAAACATCAGCCTTGTGAATACGATGGGGTTTAGGGGTTACTTTTCAATGGGAGCTCCTTGACTGATTTCAATGGGATATCCTTGATCTACAGATACTTCAGAAAGCAGGCACCACTGCTGGCTTCCTGAAGGTTTCTTTCAGGTTCCTTTTGCTAAAAACCAAAACTATGTGGTCTTATAGAGGGAAGGAGGATTTGGATGCCCTTTGGTATAGCATGTTAGTGTTCCAAAGCATCACTCTGTTGAGGACTAAACCAGGATTAGGTTAGTTTGGCAACTGAGAACTTTATTTAAGGTGCTGGAAGGATAATTGGACTCTCAATCTCAGGAGTTTACCTGGAGCACATAGCTAGAGTGAAAAGCTGATGCATAATGATTTCAAGAGATTCATCTTATTACAAGAAAATCACTCAAAATCCTTCATTTCCGGTTCTGAAATCACATATATTTCTCTGCTGGATGCTGCTGGTTTAAAAGTCACATTTTGAAGGACTAATTCTAATTTTGGAGCTGCTAATTCTAAGACAGTAAAGTGCGTTATCTCTTGTGTTCAGGTGGGTAGCAAACTGGTATCCAAGTGCATAACAGTGATTTTGAGCATACAAACAAGAAAATTACTTTCTCTCTTTTCCTCAGTAAATTTTTCCCAAGAATTTGTCCCCAGATTGTTTCCCACCATCATTTTAACATCTTTTTGACCTTCACACCTAGACACCATTGAGATTAGCTAAGATGAGGTCTCGGTATAGCTATTGGCTCTTTTTGTTTTCCTCACTACCATGTCAGACTTTTCTTGAGTTACGTAGAGACGTTGGCATCTGTGTGTGTTTATGTGTGCATTTACCTGCGGACCACCAAATGCAGCTAGAGGCATTGCATCAGTTTTTAGAAGAGTCACAGTGTCACCCCTAACACTTTGTATGTATTCCAAAATGGATAATTACATTCCCCTTTACGATTTTAACCAGCTCTACAGTATTATCCTTGACTTCCCATCTAGAGCTGTCACTCAGTAAGACTAATAGCTGTTAAATAGATGTCCAAATTTATCCCCTTCTGTCCTCACCACATACATTTATATTGGCTTTTTCTATTCCCAAATATAAAATTCTAAGATCCAGTAATCGTGAGAAGAACGATCTTGGTCCTGATTCAGTAGTAATTCAAAAGGCAGTGTCTACTGCTTAAAGTCAGGGGTAGTGCTCTGAACATGTGCTTGTTAATAACCTGTGGCGTTAGGCCCACTGCCACAGGAACAGAAAAAGGAGGAGGAGCAGACTGCTTCTCTGGGTGATTTTATATCCAAGTTAGAGCTATTTTCACATCATAAATAAATCAGCTCTGCACAGCTCTTTCTTTGGTGGACACCAGAGGGAGCTTGGTTTACTGGTCTCCTGTTTTCACCCTAAATTTGGTTTGTCCCTATTCTTGGTTAATTTCTGTGTTTGCTACCCATGAAAAGTAGATACTTTTCCACTTACCCATTATTCTGCTGAAAATGTTCCCCATTAGACTATAAAATGCACATGGGATCAAAACGTTTGAAACTCATTTCCCTA
>NW_009604557.1:72945-87685 GCF_000690535.1 Cariama cristata | reverse complement strand
CGAAGCTCAGAAAATCTTAAGTAACTCTCTGAAAATACATCCCGCACGGCTATAGACACATTCATGGTGCAGCTGTATGAGGAGTAAAGGAATGCCTTGTGTGAGTTTAGTTTAGGATATTAAAAAGAAAGTCCAGAGATGCTTTTGTGCACTTCAAAGCGCTCTCTGGAGATAAGGACAAAGGGCCAGAGGGCGTTATAAGTTTTGATTCTCAAAGTCCTTAGAAAGGACAGCAAAGAAAGTGATATTTGTTCCAAATGTGAGGGCTCTGAGTTCCTTGGGTGAATGGCTGCAGGGGAAGTAAAGTAATCTTGCAAGAACATCTCCGTCTTGGTGGGTTAGACCCTGCTTTCTTGCTAGCAGCCCAAAGGAAGTACTAGAAATAAGCACAGCCATGACCTGCGGGTAGTCCTCCATGAGCTTGTGATGTTGCATCATGACAGGGACAGGGAGTGCCACATGGCTGGCTCCTCATTAAGAAGGCCCTATACAGAAGCGGGGGCTTAGGATGTTTAAGGAACACAAGTTCTTAAGGATGCGTTTGAGTTCAGCCCCATGAGTAACTATACCACTTCCTTTTTCTATGTGGTGAAGCCCAGGACAAGTGTTCCTTCCTTCTCCTTCATGATCCTCCCTTTCTTTCTAAGCCAAGTGGCTTAGCACAGGCAGCTTCTCCAAAGCTTCCTTACTCACCGCACAAGTTCTGGTAATGCTCTGAGGAAGGGTTATGGAATCAAGGGGCTTCCAAGCACAATTTGTGAGCTGGGGCCCAAAGGGGTCACATCTATCCCCTCCTTCTCTGGGGTTATAGCAAAGCAAAGCAAAATCCTGCAATATTCTTTATACCACATCCATATGAATGACCTGCTTCCCATGCAAATGTGGGTGTCCTGTTACCCACGGAAACCATAACTGAAAAGCAGAAAAGAAAATAGATGGATGTGGGACTGCGTTTCCAGTGTCTTAGATGAATCTTCCAGGTCCTTCACTTTAACTTTTTGCTGATGTTGTCACACAAAGACTTTGGCAGTGTGTCAAAGGGGAACCCTGTTTTTCACAGGGGAGACAGGAAGAAAACAAGGGGAAGGTTTAGGAATGATGAGGGAAGAGAATTAACTGGGCTGAGGTGATATGAGATGAGAGACCAAAACCCTAACAGAAGCACTTGTCTGTTTGCGAGCTTCACTCATTACTAGAAACACCTTTGTTAACTCTTTTTCTACCATAAAACATATACTTACCCGGTACTCTCAAGCCTGTCTGGTAAGCCTACGCTACACTCAAAGCCTTTCCTTTTTTCTCTTTGCTTGGCAGATTGTGAGCACACTAACTATGGAAAACAGCAGCGCATCAGGAATCTATTACTGTGTGGCTTCAAACAAGATCGGCGAAGAAGAGAGGAGCATTGAGTTCTACGTCTCAGGTAAACACCACAAGAGACACTACACAAAGACTAGATGCTGATGGTCTGATTTACCTTAAAGTTTTATATGGCAGGTGAGTGCTCGTTAAAACTGCTGGGAATCCCTACATGTTGTGTTTTCAGAGCACTCCCACACAGTCGCAGGCTCTTCACCACATGCAAGGTTGGGTCCTGCGTCAGTGCACAGCTGAGTTTGACATGTCCAGCATCAGTCCTGATGCCCCTTTTGCCCTTTCCAAGGTGCAGATGCAGACCCTGAGTCTGGCTGCCTGTGTCTTAAAGCAACACTCATGACATTTGAGCACTGTCCTCATGAAACCTCTAGCAAAGGCTAAGTTCTTTGTAGTCTTCCAAAGGCCTGGAGCCTCTCCCTGAGTCAGGAGAACGGTTGGTCTCCAATTAAGTCAGTAGACATAGCAAAGGTGAGCAAGGCCAATATTCAGACCTACTCCAGGGCTGATATCACTGGGAGTTGTTGTGACATTGGATCCCTGCCTGAGCAATTAGCCTTTCCAGTGCCCTTTAAGGAGGGAGGAGGTGGACATGCTATTTCTCCAAAGAACACAAATCTAAACAAATATCTGCTTAACCTTTCAACACAGAAATTCTTTCGTAGTGAGATCAAGACCTACATAATGCTTTTAGGAGAGTTGGGAGTTTAAAAAAAGAGAAGAGTCCAGGGACAGCCTTGTTCAAGTGCTTAACCAGAACAAACTGAATAATTTCTGTGCTCACTTTCTGGATGAGTGGATGTTGGCTGGTAGAATTTGCATCAAAATAACAATTTTTAGAACAAAGAGTGCAAAAGTGTCCTGGAAGGTAAATGTCTGATTCTCACTACTTGGTTTCTTCCCCATGAAGCAAGTTCTCAGGGCGACACTCGCTCGTGGCAGTGCTCTGCACTCCTCTGCCTCTCTTGCATCCTGTGTTGTTTGACTGCATTGCTCTAAAGTAATTTAGCACATTTCAAATCGGGCTAACCAAAAAAAGGGCTCACTAAATGTTGTTATCATTCTTATTACACAGAAGTGCCAATATGAAAAATATCACCCAACAATAATGAAGCTGGTGCCACATGGGGGAAATATTTCACCTCCATTTACAGCTTCTTTGTACTAGCCCAATGCCTTATGGAGACAGAAGAGGGTTTAAGCCTCCAAAAGATATTTTCCAAAGCCCTAACTCTTATTTACTTAGGAAAAAGCCCTTCAAGGTGCACTTTTGGGAGATACAGCTCAGACATGAGAGGTCCTTCAGATGTCCAAGGGAGGCTGAAGACCAGCTATTAATTTTATACTTCACCACTTCCAAGTGTTGAGTCTTCACGTGGGTTCGTTTCTGCTCTGAATTCTGCCAGCTATTATGTTTGGATGGGTTACTCAAAGCTGTACGTTCCCAAGCTATTCACAGAATTTTCTAATACTTGGTGACTAAAACCAATGCTGCAGCAACTAAATAAGCAACTAGCATAAGGTCAGATGCAAAGGGTTAGATCAATCCACGCACCTTTCACAACTATGTTTTATTTTAATAATAAAGTTATGTAGTGTTTTTCCCCCCACAGTGAGCTAATATTTCAGATTTTTTATTTGAAGATCAATCTAGCAATGTTTTGACACACAAATATTTTAATCATGCAATTTTAATTATGAAGGAAATGAATCACTGGACAAAATTACTGGCAGCAGTTATGGTGGAAATGTTTCCACCAAAACAGACCAGGCAGTGAACAGGGCTTGGCAAGACAGATATATTCTTGCCTGTGAAGAAAAAACTGTGAGTCTGTGCCATTCTGGGGAAGCGGCAGATGCTGAACAAGCATGACTGACTTTTATAAGTGCTGTGTTTAAAAATAGTGGTGTTTATGGATTAGAAAGAAATGAAATCTTTCTAAATGTAGCCATCCTGATCCTAAAGTAGGTCATGTTGCAGTGGTAAAATAGCAGCAGAGTGACCTGCTGCTGGGTTTCTTCACATGATGGTCCTCAGTTGAGTAACGCATATTAGTCCAACACATGGCCAGGCTGCTCTAAGAGCTGCTGCTGATGGTCTGCCTCATAGATGAAAAAAAAAGCACTGTCTTCTACTGGGTGCACTTGGAGGAGGCTAAGTGACTGCCAGGTTACTCGCCCCAGGAGTTGCCTCTAGTCTCAGTGTTGAAGGGACATTCAGGGACAGTTTGTGAGATACCAAATGGGGGAAGTCCACAAGCATAAGGCTCTAAGCAGGCCACTTTACAATTGCTAGGCTGATTAATTTTATGCAGATTGAACCTAAAAGCTGAGATGAAGGCTGTGAGAGTCTGAGAGCACACAAGCAATGAGAGGGCCTTTAGGACAACGTCTAGCAAATGTTCATAGCACTTCACAGTGCTCTGTTCTCTGCAAAACAGCTGCTAGTTGTGGGACTCCACAATTAATTCAGCAATTTATTGATTCTAAAGACCTGATCTCCCATTATCTCCTACCGACAAACAAGCTAGCGGATCCTGAGCTGCTTTCAATCATTTTGGCTGAATTGAGCTTAACTAACTTCTCCGTGGGAATAAATCTGAAGATGATACAGAGGCTAAACTCTCTTCTTCCCTCAAAAACCTGTTCCACTAGGTCAGAGTTGAAATGTTTCCTCAGGACACAGCACAGTGTTACAGGGAACCTTCATCGGGTGTTGTCCAGGCTGCACCTGCTTTCTGGGGCCTTGCCTTACTTCAGTCTGGTGTTTTCATCACCACCATATTCATTTTAGAAAAATGTATTTATCCTGATGGAATAATGTCAACAGCCATTTTGTTCTTCCACTGCAGAACACCCCCCCAAAACTCCCACGGACTCTAGAAATAGCACTGATATCTATTTTTAAATCATTTCTTTGCCAGCAGAATTCACTTCAGTGAAGGGTCAACAGGGTTTGGAGATCACGCTGAAACCAAACCATATAAGGGGTCCAACGGGATGAGAAATCTTATTCAGTGACAGCCCTGAAGCCTCTCTGAGCTCTTTCTGCAGATGTCCTGACTGTCAGCGTCCCACTGAAGCTCTCCTAAAGCTGTTCATGGCAGCAGAAACTCCCATAGCAATGCAGTAGCAGTGTTATCCATCATACCCTGGCCTAACTCTTATTGCAGTGTTTTTGTTTTGTGTAAATCCTTTTTACAGTTTCTTGTGGAAACAAAATCTGTCTCCTGCCTGTCTTGCCCACCACAGTTTTGACACCAGTGTACCCATTTAAGTCAGATGACTGTTTTGTCATGGGCAGAGGCAATATGGGCGACCCATCAGATGCTCAGAACTGCCTCGTGTCATTGCCCACCACCCATTACACACCAAAGAACACTCAAGGCAGACTGCAGCCTTCCTAGTGCAGTGAAGAGCTGACCTGATGTCTCCTGGAGGTATTCTCTGCCATGAACAAGTACTATTTACCTTCTAATCTCTGGTCTGCGCCTTGGAAAGGGCAACTATATATGTTACTGTAGGTCCACAGTAAATCAAATTCTAGCCTTTGTATGATGTACAACAAAATGGGATCCCACCCATATGAAACCTCTGAATGTTCTTGGAATATAAATGAATTATGATAAGAATAACAAATAATAACAAAAGCCGTTTTTCAAGGGCTTATCTAATTGCAAAAACAACTCAGAAAAATGGAGTTAAAGATTTCTACCAGAAAGAAAATATTATATTTCAAGCATGAGATAAGAATCTGCTATCAGATACTACAACAATGTATGAATTGGGCTGTTCTGCAACTGCTTGCCACTCTCAATTTGCTTATTCCTGACATGTTTACAGGATTTATGAAAAGCTCTGCACTGTTTCAGATGGTAGGGCTCACCCTTTCTTTTTCTCACTCTCCCTACATGCATATGCCTGATGGCAACCCCCTGACCCTGACAGGCACAGGGATGGAATCTGGGAAAGAGCAGAAGTTTTGAATTACACAGATTATTGTGCAAAGCACAGGAAATTAAAAACAATTAATTCCTTGTAAATACAAATGGAGCCAGACTTTCTTTTGATTTATGCTGACTTTTTACCTTCCCCCAATGGCTTATTTCCCTATTTTGCCATGGAATCCCTCACAGTCGAGAGTGAAATTCGCAGCTACTACAGTGTAATACAATACGAAAGACAAATGTTTGGTGACTGCTGATAAAAGAGAAAAGGCCCCATGGTGCATTCTTTTAGCCAACTTATTAGGAGTCTTATAAAACACTGTAACTGTTCAGAGAAAGGAAGTTAATCACTGCTCAGGTTCAAGATTGTGTAAGCAAAGTAGTCTAAGAGATGAACTGACTTATAATGTGGTCTCAAAGCTGCATTTACTCCCCAGATAATCCAGGTAGGAGGAGAAAAGAGAGAGGAGAGCAAGAGACTCTTTTTTTCCCTCTCTTTTTCCTTCCACTGTAATGAAAATCAATGAATATTCTATTGGAGCTGAAAGAGCTGCTTGAAAGGCTAACAAGATGGAAGAGAACAGTGCTGGTCCAGCTAAAAATATTCAAAATGCTAAATAAAAAATGTCAGTGGAAGAAATGATAAGAAAAACAAGCCAGCCCTCTGCTCCTAGAATGTTAAGTTGGTCGAAAAAACCCTGCACTGGTTAAGTCCAGCGGCAAGGTGAAACTATCGAGCATCCTTCACAATTTAGGGGTTGGAAATTAACACATAAAATTCACTAGGGATTTGCACCAAAATGTCAGAGATCTCTGGGTGCTCCAGCCCTTGCTGTCACTGCCATACAGAAGCCAATGCCTTATCCCAAGGGATGCAGTATTTCCCCTGGGGTGGGCTTTCTCCCACAGCCATTCAGGGAAACTCACCCTGCAAAACAAACAGGGCTGCAAGTTTTAAGAAATTCTCCAGAAGAAAAGGCTTCCTGAGAGGCAGAAGCAAGGGCAAATAGGGCTGCCAGCCTAACCGCTTCAGGCCAAGGTTTAGCTTGCCCTGCAGATTTGCAGGGGTTCCCTGTGTTTTACCCTGGGTAACGTGACCAAACTCCTACCTACCTCATCGCTTTACCTGGAATCCCTTTATACTTTCACTGAGACCCAGCACGTAGGATCATAGGATAATTCAGGGTGGAGGGGATCTCAGGAGGTCTGCCAGACC
Organism: Cariama cristata; assembly: GCF_000690535.1. NCBI lineage: Eukaryota > Metazoa > Chordata > Aves > Cariamiformes > Cariamidae > Cariama > Cariama cristata. Next base: position 81,148 of record NW_009604557.1, on the reverse strand, counting down.
ATTGAGCTTACTGAAGAACTGAGTCTAACCAAAGATCCATTTACCCTAGTATTATACTCTTGCTGGAGCAAATCACAAAGGCTTAGAAGAGAAACTAAGAAAAAGTCAAGTTAAGAGGGACTTTCTCCGTATTTTGGTTTGACAGATTCAGAAGAGACGCTGAGATGCGGCTCATGCCACATCCCAGTGTTTTCACTGGACCTTAATTCTTCCTGTTTAGAGAAGTTTTGCTGGCCTCAGACTTTTCCCCTTTTTGATAAGCATCATCTTGACATGTTAGAACCACAGGACATCAGATGTGAAGAATGGATGTATTACACAAATCAGTTTGAGCATACAGCTAGCACTAAGCAAGAAAGAGAGCAACTGAGCCTAACAAAACACTGCATAAAGTAAACTGAAATTTCATGAAAAGGGAAGAAAAGAAAAATAACAATTTCCACAGCTGTGGCCTGAGGGGTCTCTTCTCTTTTTGGATCTTTTGTAAAATATTTCTGGTGCCAGCCTTTAAAAACCATGAAGCAAAGCTTATTGGTTCTATTCCAGATGACTTGTGAAGAAGAGAGACTTTTAATCATATCTCAAAGCTCCTTCAGAGTTCTGTATTTTATGTAATATATGGTTTATTATAAGGCAGATTGGTTTTTTCAACAGCGTCACTATTTATGCTCAACTATAGCTTCGGCAGAACTTTTTGCAAGAGTTTGCAGTGTAAGCCCCTGGCCAAATTCCAGCTCCCATGTGGAATTTGTTGGATTGCAACTGCAGTGCATACTTGCTCCCCTTTAACTTCTGTCCTTCTCAAAGTACCATCCACTTCATCCTAGCTTGAGAAAGCATCTTCCTAGCAGCTTGGTATTGAAGCAATAATCTATCAGTCAGATTTATTGCAAACACTGTTCATGTTCTGAAGGTAATCCAGAGTAAGTCCTCCCAAAGTGTCCCATCCCCATACTACACCTGGTAAAATTTATAAGGGGTTCCTCATAACTCTCAGCTCCTTGAAAATCCTGACCTAACAGACAGAAGAATAATTCCAGGTCACTGTAGTTATCAATGCACTTTCATTCAAGTCTGCTGGGTGGATTGATAACTGAAACAGACAGAATAAAAAAAGAAAATAATATATTTTGGACACAATTTAACTGCAGGTGTCTGGTGGCTAATGCAGGAATAGGAATGTGTCTGTAGGCCAGACTCTGGCATTTTTACTCAGAAGCATTTTTTCTTGTCTTCTAATGGGTTCAGTTTGCCACGTCAGGAAAATTGATTTTTTTTCCTGGAGTGAAAAGTTACTAAAAATACAGCAAGAAACAACTTACTCTTTTGTGGATAGACTGGACTTATGCCTCAAAGTATTTTTCTGCTAAATATAAAGGCCTTGAGGACTTATACATCATTAGATCAGTTAATCCATTCAGTGATCAAGTAGATGTCCACCAAGGCACATGTGATGAAAATAAATATTGGCATAGTTGAAATAAGAGAGAATTGGGAAGATTGTTCAGTGGTGAAGAGAGTGTTACTTCTGAGGAATGGGAATAGGTTTCTTTATTCTTATGCAATTATAATTCCAAGCGCTGATTGCTGATAGAATGAGAAGAGCTCACGAACACATTTGTCTACCTGGATAGAAATCTCTCTTCATTAAACTCTCTTAGTCCATTAACTACTTCTATTTATAAACTTTCAATTCATTACTTGCAAATGTAATGATTAGAATACTGAGGGCTACACTACCACAGGTCAGCACTGGGACGTGAGAGGTACATTTACTTACCTAATTCACAAGCACCAGTGCCTGTTTGCACATGCAAATGCGGGTCTCATTAAAATTGGCTCATTCCATTACGACTGGTCTTTGAAATCTGACCATCAAGTTGCAACCAGGCAGCCAAAGATCTTTTCAGCTGTGACTTAATCATAAACATGTTTTCTCTTCCTCCTAGATGTGCCGTTTGGGTTGCAAACAGACTCACAAGTCACAACCATCGTGGGGAATGACGTCCGGCTGACCTGTCGGGCCTCCAAGTACATCTACAGTCACCTGGCCTGGTATTACCCCTCCTCAGAGGTGGCTCTCAGTGACTCAGTGATCAAGAAAACTGACAACTATTCCATTTCTTTGACACTGGTCATTACCAACGTCACGAAGGAACAGAGTGGCCTGTACAAGTGCAGAGCGCAGAACCAGCACAACAGCACCGACACGCTGGAACAGCACACTCAGCTCCTCGTCAGAGGTAGGTCCTGCCAACGGAAAACGGCAGTGGGACGTGCTGTCATTCTGCTGCAGGAGCAGAAATGCCATGTCTCTGCTGCTCCCTTTGAAGCCTTTCAAAGCAGCAGGTGCCCAGCATTTCTTAGGGACTGTCCTAATACAGACTTTGGGCTCTGGTTTGGGGTTTTGGTTCCCATTACTGTATGTGGATTGACACCCAGCCACTGCTGGTTTTGTATAAAATATTTGCCTTACACATAAAGGTGATTTCAGCTGCATTTTATCTTCCTAACTCCATGCTGGGTGCAGATATAGTGTTGACTGAGGAGAAAAGGCATCACCTACCATGTTACTAACAGCACAACTCTATCATTTGGGACTGTCACCCCAGATCTATATGACTTTGGTAGAAGACTCTACCCACTTACAGCTGCCAAGATGATACAGATACCTAAATAGATTTGCACCCAGCAGATGCAAACAGAAACGTCACTGGTCAAGCATATAATCAAGTGACGTGTAGCATTTATTCTGGGTAAGTGGGATGCACTTCATTGTAGTAACAGTATTTTCTTACTTTCACCCAGCCCCCCAACTCTTTTATTTTCATAAAAAAAGAAACACTACAGATCCTGAAGCCTGGTTTCTTTGGCTATGTGAATACAAAGGGCAGGACACTTCTTCCGGTAGAAACTCACTGAAAATGAGCAAAGTTTCTTCTGCTTCATAGTGAAGAAAGTGAGTGATCAGCTCTAAGCCTTCTCAGGGAATGAAACGGGTGAATTTATTAGCTATCTTCCAATGGTGAAGAAAAACCCAAAGTACAGAAATGGAGTAGAATTGAAATAAACAGCAGCAAGCCAGGGTGCAAAAGAGTGACCTTCAGAAGCCGAATTATAAAGTGATTCTCAAATTGGCTTCTTCACCTCCATTAATGGCCAATGAGACACTGAAGGGACAGCTATGCTGCCATACACACTTGTCATTTTGGTAAAAACGAGGCCATGCAGTGCTGGCTTCATCCTTGTTTAAGTGAAGGGGCACATTTCCCATGCAGTCTCCTACCCCCTGCAGCCAACCACACTCTCACGGTCCCTTCCCCCTCCATGCAGACACACACACAAGGAAAAAATGCTCACCCACGCCACAGCTGTGGCTAGCACGGCTCTGATACCTGAGTGGGAGGTGATTTATTTTAAGAAATGGCAGGAGCACCTGCCTCTTCCTGAAGTGCGGAGGAAGAGAAAGAATCTCACCCTGGTATTAGAGAGTGCTAGCGGTTTGGCTTGTCGGTACCGGAGCCACCTGTCAGCATCATCTGACATGGAGGCACTGGGCTTTCTCTGCACTCTGCATCCAGGCAATTCATTTTTCTCTCTCGTGGCAGATATTTTTATTTGTTTAGTCAAATTTCCACCTACACAGACACCTACACATGATGGCTATGGGAGAAACACAGCTAAACTGGGAATACACTCATGGGAGAACTGGAACCTTGATCACATTCTTCTGAGAACTGCCGGGGTCTGTTATCTGTCTGGCACATGTTGGAGAGGCAGTCCTTCTGGAGAACAAGTGTGGAAATGCCCCTCCAAACCAGCCCTCCTTCCCCTATACAAACAAGGTCTTTTAAATGTACTAACACCCATCAGCTACTGTCCTTATTGCAGGTTTTATGGGGGTTTTATGCTGTGCTTGTGATTTTATTCATTGCCTTCCTGTACCTTTTATAAATGAACACAAAGTAGAGGTTAACATGCTTTGTAGTAAGTAGATAACTGCCCTCATGATGGAAGACACACAATCCTTAGAACTGTTTTCTCTTTGCCTCCTCCTTTCTTTTTTTGTATTCATTCTGCGTTTGCTGTACACAGTCACTATCCTCTGTTTTCTTCAGAGGATGAGAAACTCAAGGAGGCTCAAGCTGAAGCCGAGTCTAAGCTTAGTCAGTTTGAAAATAAGCCAAATAAACTCACCCACTTGTCCCATAATCTTTTGGGGGGTTTTTGCTACCACTGATCACCCAGCCCAGAGAGTCATGCAGGTGGCCAAAGGAGAGAAGATGGCAGAGCTGAGGGAGATGCCTTCTGAAATCTCACTGTGTACTGTTTTCCTCTGTGACTGTAGCAAAGGCAGCGCCGTATGTGATACAAAACCTCACGGATCTGGAGGTTAACATCAGTGGCAAGATCATCCTGGAGTGCAAAGTCAGTGGAACGCCAGAACCTCAGATTACGTGGAAGAAGAACGGCTACCCCATTTCAGCAGCATCAGGTGAGCGTGCTTGCTTCCCGAGCGTGCTGCACTATTATACATAACACAGGATCACGGGCCTGCAGGTTTGCCACAAGCATAGGACCTACAACTCCATGGCTACTGCACGCCCAGCTGAGTCAGGATAGTATACACCGCCTCAGGAAACACACACACACAAATCCAAATACGTCAGCCCACTGCAGTAGTCTCCAGCTTGGACTTTGAGGTCAAAGCTGCCAACTGTTTGCAACCCAACGCCTGCTTATGCAGCTTGCCTTCCGCATGTGGCAGTGTTCGTGTCTGCAGAGTCAGCAGACACGTCTGCAGGCATTAGCACAGCGTTGGTAAACCAAGGAGTGCAGCGTGCTGCTGTTCAGTCTGCTTGTGTGAGACAACAGTTTGTGTATAAAACTGAGACAGAGAGCGTACCTGCTTGTCAGGTGGGTCTGAAAACACAAGCCTGAACTGTTAGACATCCTTGGGGGCCTGATCAGACTATATTGCAGCAAACTGTGGGCAGTCACCTAACAGTCAGGTCCAGGGCACGCCACGGCGTATTACACATCCCTTCTTTATCCGCCACAACACAGTAATGAGAATGTGCTCACAGCTCAACTGGTACAGAGCAGTACAGGGACAGTGCTACCATGGGCAGGGAGCACAGGCTCCCTTACCTGAGCCAGGAATTCCTTCTCATCTCTCTGTCCTGAGATCTCCAATAAATCATGGAGAATCCCACGTCAGTAGCTGGTCCTGTGACTTTAATTTTGCATCTTGGACTAGGTAGGAAATCTAGGTTCATCCATAATTCAAATCAGACTGTTCTGAGAGAAACCCTTTATAGCTACTGAAATTTTATAAATAATTCTAGAGGGACAAGCATGTAACTCATCCAACCAATGGAAACATAAATAAAATATTTGGAAAAAACACCTCAGGGTAAATATTTCAGCACGGTGCATGGCAAGTTATGTGCAGTACTCTTGTTAACAACAGGATTCATAGGTAGAACACCCAGAAACTCAAAATGTCCTTCCCTTTTGGATTCAAAGCCTGGCCTGTTTCCCTATTTCTGCCCCAAACATAACCTTAGCGAAACAGATAAGCTCTCAGTTTTGTGCCACAAATCAGGAAAAATTAAATGTGTTAAATTAAATGTAGAAAAGCCTCACATAGTTCTTATCTAGGCGACCTCCCTCTTCCCACTCCACCTCTAGCCCCCGGCTGCCTGTGAATCCAGGATTGCTCCACACCGTGATTTTTCCAGGGATGTGCATAAGCTGATTTCCATGTTCCATGTGTTACAACTCCCATCACTTCCCACAGCCTCCAAGACATTAGCTTTCTCCAAGAATTTCACTGGGTTCCCTTTTTTCCCCAATGTATCTTACTGGTGTCAGAAAACCTATCTTCCCATCACTAACTGCCATAGAAGTTTTCTCAGGCTCTGTCTGCTCAGGACAAATTAATAGCCACATTTGCTGTTGGTTAAATGATCCCCAAGCAATTTACACAGGTAAATTGAAGAGCAAAAAAAATGTCCGGGCAGGATTGTTGCCAGACCACAGTGAGAAGCATAGTATTAAAATGCCTTCTAACAACAGTGCGTACCAGGCCTGCATGGACGGGAGCTGACTTTCAGTTCTCTGTCTCCTAAAAGCATTTGTAGGCAGGTAGGTTATTCTGATAATATTAACCAAAATCCCTTACAACAGGAATTTCCATGGAAAATAATACCTTGGTCATTGAGCGAGTGAAAAAGGATGATGAAGGGCTCTATGAATGCAAGGCGTCCAACGACATGGGCCAAGACAGCACATCAGCTTTCATTAAAATACAAGGTGAGGTCCAAGCTAAGACAAAATGCATATACTGTGTTGGATTGCAGAGAACTGTTTTTCAGTCATGGACTTTGGCTACATTTAAAATTTGGTTGTACATTTAACCTACAGGTTCTGAGGAGAAATCCAACATTGAAGTTATCATTTTGGTCTGCACTGGTCTAGCTGCTACTCTCTTCTGGCTTCTTCTGACCCTATTCATTCGGAAACTGAGAAAAGTAAGAGAGCTTCCATATTGCACAAAGGGTCTGAGATTGGGCCCAGTTTATGTGTAGCATCAGAGTTTAGGGCCGAATGTTTGGGACAGATGGTAGAAAAACTGTGCAAAATGTTCCTATAAAATTTCAGTCCAAGATTTCTGCTGATAGGCCTCTGACTTCTCAAGAGATCACTTGCACTCGTTTCCATGGTACCATAAAATTAGGCTCCTCCTTTATGAGTCAAACTGGCTTGCAAGATTAGAAAACTGAAAAAAAAATCCTAAATCCTCTAAACCGAGGGCTTGATTTCAGCATTTGTCTCTGAAACATAGGTATTAAAGGGGGCCCTGTTTTAAGAAAGATCCTAGGATTTTTGCTCTAGAAATGAGCTCAAACCACACAGATTATTTTGTCTCCAAGTCTTGCTATTCTTTCACCTCTATTTTGTGACTCAAAAAAGTAAGGTTTCAGTAAAGTTCCAAGGAATTTAGGTCTGGTTTTCCTAAACCAAACAGCAAACAGAAAGGCAACCACAGCTTTCTGCTCTGAAGCTCACCAAACTGCAGTCCCAGTCCTGCTCCCCAATACTTGAGTAAAATTTCCCCTCCTATTGCAAATACAGTGATTCAATTCACGTTTTCCTCCTTGACCTCAGTTTAACCGAGTTGTGGACAACAGTGAGTTTCCTATTACATTTTACACCCATGCAAGTCTGCTCACAGGACCCACCAAATCACAATTTCTCACTTAGCAGCATTAGAAGTAGCAGTTTTCACCAGCTTTCAATCAATTTTAAATTGTAATAAGCAATAGCCATGAAGTGGATAACTATGGAGAATCAGGACTGCAAAACAAAACACTATGAAAATGCCAAAACGCTCTGTAGCGCACCAGGAAGTGCAACCCATGGAGTTCCCATAGAAAAGCACCGATTTCCTTTAACAGGTTCAGGTAGAAGACAGGGATAGATTTTGTGTCCTCAGAGTGTTTACCAACATAATCAGTGACTCTTCCCAACACCCATGAGTGGCAGGCATACATAAACATTTATTTCTCAGGTACAAAAAAAAGAGACGCAGGAAGCTGAAGTGATGCATTCATGGTTCAGAATAAATTTCATAGCTAAGTCTGGAATTCAGGGAACTCCCCAAACAGCACTCAGTCTTGTAGACAACAGCTCTCTCCCATTAGAATTACAGTGTAAGTACTGTGAATAATTTCTCCACACCTTGTTTTTAGCCTGATGCCACAGATATTAAAACAGGATACCTGTCAATTATAATGGATCCAGAGGAAATGCCTCTGGACGAGCAGTGTGACCGTCTTCCCTACGACAGCAGTAAATGGGAGTTCCCAAGAGACAGACTGCGGCTGGGTGAGTGGTTTGGACATTATTGCCGTAAAGAATGATGATTTCTAATGCTCCTCAATTTCAGTGGATCTGTTGTATAACCCAAGCAGCAGCCTATCATTTAGTGCCAGTGTACTACCATCCTTGGGGAGAATTGCCAGCGAGTAACAGAATTCAGGATCGTCCTTAATGGGGGGTGAAACAAGGGGTTTGGTAAGGAAAGCAAAGATGTTATCTCTTTCAAAATAGGTACCACCTCTTTTTCTTGGAGAAGTGAAGCCAAACTCTTGACAGGGAAGGAAAGTACCTCCAAAAGTACGCCTGCCAAAAGTAT
>NW_009604557.1:12231-72923 GCF_000690535.1 Cariama cristata | reverse complement strand
AAGAGAAGTCAATCTGAAAGGTGACAGTCTTTCAGTGAATTTTATTTTGAAGAAATCTATCAATTCATCAAATAATCAATTCCTTATCAATCATCTGAACTTGGCTTTGAGTTGTAAAGAGCTATCACAAAAAAATGAACCAAATTTCATTCAACAGCTCAGCTCCCTGGATGATGGAGCAAGAAAACGTAAAAAGCAGTTTGCGTTTGTATAGAGAAACAGTAACATCTGTGTGCAGTGATGAGTTTAGGGAATATGTCTGTATTTGTGTGTGCTCTTGGTGCTTTAGCTGGAAAACATGGAAGAAGGAGGAAGACAGGCAAAAATAACAAAAAATGAGATGATGGTGGGACACAGGGTCAAACTAGCAAAACCAAAAAGCCAGACCATGATGCCCAGCGTACTCTGCTGCATTGTAGGTCAGAGCCCTCAAAGCACACTAGGTAATACGGTAATGAAAATTCAAATGAAAGGGAAAATAAAGAAAGATTATAATCTTAAATCCCATTTAGTATAGCTTTTATGTCAAATAAATGTCAATAACTGAAGGGTTAAAGGGTTCTGACTGCCTGAATGCCTCAGCTGGCTGTCTCCATGACTGCGATTCATGAGAGATCAGGGTTCCACAATTCTATGTTTAACCCAAACTCTGACTTTCCTGGGCTTCAGGACAACTACACGTAATGTTTTTACCCTTAAGCCATGTATATGTATTCAGCCTTGCCTTCAGCTGAATGCAGATTTATTTATTCTACTCTGTTCTATCAAATACTGTATTGCATTAAAGTCATATGGATATAAATCATACCGTTTATATCCATATGCTGCAAATATGTGATACAGGCTTCTATTGACTATCGGTCTATGTCTGTGTTGTGCCTGGGCACCGGAGTCTTGTATTTCTCACGCAGCTGAGAATGCATGTTTCCCTCTTACCTGGTGCAGACTGTCGTAAGTCCCCTTTGGCTCATTCTTGACTCTTGCTTCTCTAGGTAAAACACTGGGTCATGGTGCTTTTGGGAAGGTGGTGGAAGCGTCTGCTTTTGGCATTGATAAATCTTCAACCTGCAAAACAGTTGCCGTAAAAATGCTTAAAGGTACATATCCCTCTGAGATTCTCACAAGACTCCTCAGGGAACCTGGGGGCAATGAGGTTTCCAGTTCTCAGCTCCAAACCAGTCCCAAGTTCATTGTGTTCAGAAGGGAGTGGGTTTGTCATATGGGAGCAATTAGTCATTATACAGTGGATGTTAACGTGTAGGATACGACAAGCGAGTTCCATGCTGTGCTGCTGATTAAGTCTTGTATTCCTAGAGGAGGAAAACAGCAGCTTCCAGGTCTGTGGGTTAGGAGGGAAACAGATTACAGAATGTAATTACATTAGATAGTCTGAAATTGGATCTAAGCCTTCGATCACAGCCCTTCCAGATGTAGAACAGTTCAAGGAGCTGAAGGAAAAAACAATGCCAAGGGAGTGAATTACAGACAACTTGCTTGCAGTTATTGAAATTAAGAAAAGCTTTTACCATTCAGTGGTGGGGAAGGGGCGAACTTGGAGACTATTCTTTCATATTGCATTTACATACAAAGCCTCTGCAGACAGCTTATGAATAAATGCATCAGCCAGTACATTGACTACTTGAGTTGGAGGTTTTTAACTGTTCACTTAGGATTTTTAAAAAGGTACAATCGATGCTCACTGGATGGCTTTTCATAGCCCACGTTGCTCTGCATTGCTGCTGCATGACAGTACTAACCCCCGCAATGCCATGATTCAGGAACTTCTATCACGGTATTTGGCTTCTGTGGCTAGCTGCCTCTCCTGATGCTCCGCTACTTCCCATCTCTCTGAAATTTCAAAAACATCAGTTTATCACCTGTCTGGACCTCCTCCAAATCTGGTCTCCCTTCTCTCCATTAGTCAGTAGATCTTCAGATCATCTTCTCTCCTGCTGTTGTTTCTTCTGTTCCATGCCCATCTCCAGATCCCTGAAATATCCTAGAAGCCCCTGATCCAGACACACTCCCTTCTCCATCCAAAACTTACTGCCCTGGATAGCTCTGGGTTGTCAGTCACTTCCACGCTGTGCTTCCCAACTGATCCTCATGTCAACTCTACCGTGCCTGCACATATTCAGCAAACTCTTTGACAGTTCCTCCATCATTTTACACCTTTCTCCCCCAGTGGAGGCAGCAGCCTCCTGCTCTAACATGTCTCTCCCCAACTAACATGCCCATAATTCATGACTTTCCTGAATAAAGCAGATTCTCTAGTCTGAGTCAATCCATTCTGGGGAAAAAAAAAAAAAAAAGGCTCTGGAGATGTCTGCGTTTGTGTAATTCTAGCATTATCTGTCATTTCCATGAAACAGGCTGGTATCAGTTCTGGGTTGAAGGCTAAAACTTGATGTGCAAGATTATCTGAAACACTTCTGAGGCTGTTCTGTTTAGATTTTGCCAGATATGTGTTCCAGCTCATGGCAGGGCAAATCAGGAGTAATACCACCCATGTACACACCCATCTACAAAGACCGTTGTCTGAACAAATCTTGGGCTTGGAATAGCTCCTTCTTTGTGATACAATTTGGTGAAAGATTTCTTTATGGAGAATTCTACAAACAGATAAAGAGGTTACATTTGTCACACCAAATGATCTGTTATGTAACTGTTTCTTCATATTTAAATCTTACATGATGCGAGGGCAAAAATGGAGGAAATAGGACACAGCCTGTTTTGTTAAAATACATGATGAAAGTTTTGGAAAGAAGGCAGAGAAAGCAAGCCAGCACCTGAACAACGTTCTGGTCTGAGAGTGCGTTCCTTAGCCTTGGCAGCAAAAGAGAATGAAACTGCAGTATAACTGGCTAGCCAGTGCTTCATCAAGTGTCAATTCATGGTTCGCACACAAATATGGCCCTCTCTGCTTTGCTGGAAAATGTCTCTCTTGGGTTGATGAAATCTCACAGGGTTGACATTTAGTAATGCTTCACATTCTGTAGTACATTTTGGAACCCAACGTACAGATGTGTTGGATTCCTCCACCACCTGCAGCGGAGAGTTGCTCAGTAAAGTGCAAAAATATATTCTGCAGTATTGTAAAGAAGTACTACTAGACTGCACATCACCATTACAGATGGAGGAACACATTCTTCTGTGTGCTATTGTTGCTTGGAGCAGTTGGTTGTTTCTTTGCTAAGCTTGCAAAATTCAGTCCTTGAAAAGGCTCTCTGGTATCTGAATGGGGGAGGGCTCTTCTACGGCACAGTAACCCTCCATAACCCATGCTAGAGAAGGGAAGAGTCACCCAAAAGATAAAGTGTTATTCCACTTCATAAAGGTCAATAGACAATGAAACGGATGAATTATTATCTGTTTAGGAGTCTGAAAAGCAAAGATACTGCAAGTAACCTGGGTGGGTTTTGTTTCCAAGTATAAACAGGATCTTGCTGTGTCCTGTTAAAAATATCCTGTTGTGTAAAGATGATTTTTTTCCTGTTTATCTTAAGCAGAATGTGCAACTACTAATGAATGCAAGGCTTTAATGTCTGAACTGAAGATCCTCATCCATATAGGACATCATCTGAATGTAGTCAACCTGCTGGGAGCCTGCACCAAAGCTGGAGGTGAGAAGTCTTCAGTAAATAAGGAGCAGACAAGAAATGCTTTTCAGATACAATGGTGTCAGGATGGACCTGCGGTGGAGTCCCAGTCTCACACACACACAGTTAATGCAAGCACAAACATCTCTACCTCTCTGCTCATAGGAGAGCTTCTGCTGCTGCAGAATAGGGCCACATCTCATCTATGGTTTCTGAACATCTCCTCCCAGGCAGTGGTGTCACTTCGCTATTTTCTTTTTCTCTGTCCTTTGTCAGCTTGTTTACAAAAGGGATTATGGACTGAAGGGAGGCAGGATCCTTAATGGCAATTAGGTGCCCAATTCCTCCACATGGGCACTACTGATTGTTTCAAAGGTTCTTCTCCCTCTTCTTCCCTGCCTTATCAGGAGGACGCACCAGGCTGAGCACTTAGCTACTTGAGGCCTCCTCCTTTCCCAGGCACTTCACTCTTGCCGGGCAAAGGCGAGCATTTTTAGCGTAGTGTGCAGGAAGCCTGAGGCAGTCCAAAGCTGAATGGAGCAACAGCATGGACTTCCAAGGGGCTGAGCTGACACAACTGGCTGTACGTCATACAAAGAATCTGTTGCAAAGTGCAGCCTTAAACAGAGGACTCCATAAATCTTAGACTTTTGTCACTAAAACATCCCTTCCCATACTGCCATACAAAGCATCCTTGTCTCTTACTATACTGTGCTTTAACTTTAGGGTAACAACTCTCAAATATGCCTCTCTACTGCTTACAACAAACTTTCAAAACAATCCCAATGGACAGATGTAGGAGAGCTGAGGACAAAAAAAACAGAGTAAAATAAATGAAGGGGAAAGAGCGAGAGAAATGGTGCACACATCTGTTGTCATGTGAGACTCCGAAGCTATCATTTTCCCAAAGAACACATCTAGTCATGGGGGAAAAAAGAAACCTTCAGTGAGGTAGATTTGGTAGGATGCCAGAAAAGACATCTTCCCTCCAGGAAGATACTCCCAGTTCCTCAAGCAGCAGTCAGCAACAGATACCGCTGTAATCGCAGAGCCATGAACGGGAACTTGCAGGAATTGTTGTAGCACTGCAGACCCCAAAAGCTTGTATGGGAGGATGGCCAGCTTGAGCTGGAGGGTTTTAAGATTCAGATGCATAAGCAAGTAGCTTTTGCTTGGGACTGTGAGTAGAGGGGAAGTAACATTACGAATGCTGGTGATTCTCCTCTCCTGTCAAGTCAATGAGGTGGCTTAATACAAACAGGTGCCTAAAACATGGCAGCATTACTAAGAGGTCAGCAGTTTTTCACCAAAGCACTAATTCAGCCACAGAGTTCTACTTGCATAGCGAGACACATCTCAGTAACTGATCAAATACTGTGATTGCCAATCTCTGAGGAACTTTTTCTCCGAGGAGTCCCTCAGTTTCCCGTTCTCCAGCCTGCTCCATCCTGATTGCCCTCCTGGGTGAAGAGGTAACCCTTCCTCCCTCACTCTTCCCAGCTAGCTGCCTAGGAAAACCACGGATCACTCCAGGGAGCAGCAGATGGAGCAGCACGGTGCAGCGTGGCCTCGGAGGGCACTGAGGAGCATCTAGGCAGGCACTGCCGTGTTTCTGTCTGAGCAATCCAACTGCAGGCTGCAGAAAAATAGCCTTGAGCGCTCAAGACAGACAATGGGATAAGAGTCACTATTAAAATGCTGTTGCAGAATACAGTGCTTTCTTCTTCCTTGTTAGGTTTTATATAACCATATAACGGTACTCCTGATGAAGACTGATATTAAGTATGCACATATATTATTTTAGCAATATAACAAGTAACAAATTTTAGCACCTTGGTTGAGTGTCTGATGTTAAGCAGTTAGAACTAATGCATAGTATATGCTTTACAATGAGGAAATAAAATATGGAGAGACCATGTGTAGGAAGCATCTCAAAACCATGAATAAATCACAAACTGGAGCTTTAAAGCTGTACTGGAACCTGCATTGCCTCAGGGCATCCATGAGGGACATTGGACGTTAGGTTCTTCAGAAGGATGTCCCCCAGAGCTCTCCTGTGCACTGCCAGACCCCAGCACTGCTGCCTTTAAGCCCAAGCAAGCAGGGTTGTGTCTTCAGCAGCAGAAACCGCTGACAGCTCTGATTTGGGGCCAGTTGTCTTTTTGCAGTCACTGGAACAGTGTGCTCAGGTGCTGAACGTGTTACAGCTGTAGTCAATAGGAACTGGAAGTCCTGGACAGCCCAGAGGTGTGTATTCAATCTAGCAGTGCTACAGGACTTGTAGAAATAAAGAGCCTGGCAGAAATATGCAATGCTATTATTGGCAAGCTATTGCTTATTGTTGCTAGAATTCACCATCTCCCTTTTAACGCGGCGATTTACTTCCAAATGGTACTGGTCACCCAGTCTCAGGATGCAGCAACCACGATCTCTAAGGCCCACTCCTCCCTCCTCGACCCCTCCGCTCCCCCTTACAGCCCTGCTCTCAGCCTTTTCAGTCAATATTGTACGCCCCGGACTGGACCAAGGGGCAGACTCAGTACAAGTCTGCATGCCCATTTGTGATATAGCCAGATACAAGCGCTGCTTAAAGCTACCGCCTTCCCAAATGGCCAAGTGCAGCGCTCGGCACTTTTCCTTTGACGTTCAAACTCCTAAGTCTGAGCTACAGACCTTCTAGACAGAGAAAAGTTTCTGAACGTGAAAGTCTGGTTGCCTAGGATTGATAATAATACATGTTTATATGCATTCTAGTCCCACCATTTCACCTTGTCTTACATTTGATGATTACAAAAAGCAGTAATTATGCTAAAGGTAGAGAATGTAACTTTTCCCTTTCCTAATAGCTCACTCTGAAACATAAAAGCATTTTCAAGCAGATCTTAAAAATACGCACAATTGTATAAAAGCAGCAATTGCACTGAACTCTACAGTACTTTGTACAGAAATAAGAAAGGAAGAAATTGATAGAACTTTCCAGGCTTTCAAAAACTTCAGACTAAATATTTTTGCAACTTTTGATTTAGATCTGTCTATGATCCTGCATATTTTTTTTGCCTCCAGTGGCATCAGCTCCACCCAGAACAAACAATTGTGAGGGCAGCACAGAAAAATGAAGACTGTTCCATGCTATGGATCTATGTATAGAGCGAAACAACCTTAGTAGCATATGGGATTGTATATTCTTACTTATCATTCTGAATTTTCCTGTGTTCATAAATAAGGAATAAATGCCAACATCTCCCGTCCAATGGGGAAAACTAAGAATCAGTACTGTATCCCATATCCACTACTGATTGTGTGCTTCTGGAGTGTCCCTTCTCTGTCTCCTAATTTCCTCATCTGTATAATAGGAATGACAGTATGTACTTATTTTGAAGAGGATTTGTGAGGATAAGTTAGTATTAAGTGCTTTGCAGTACTTTAAAACTCATTTGACTTTCACTGTCTTTTTAGGTCCTTTGATGGTCATAGTAGAATATTGCAAATATGGAAATCTGTCCAACTATCTAAGAGGAAAACGAGGAGATTTCATTGCATACAAGGTAAAACAATGATAGGCTTCTCATAGTCACAAGGCAGAGAATTAACAATCACTGACCACAAGCTGGATTTTTTTCTGCATTGGCACTGAGACAGTTTGGTATTTATATAGGCACTTTATTTTCTCACCGCATTTCAGTTGGTATGAGCAAGAAAAGGAAACTTTTTTCCCTGTAGGATCTCACTCCCATCCTCTTCTTTTCTAACACCTACTAAAGAATGAGTTGCAAATACCCAAGGGCTCTAGTGCATTTGAGAGAGACAGGGAATTACTTGCGAGATACTACCCAGCACAAGGCAGGCAACAAAGTAGTAGTGAAGAACTGGTATTAACTGAACTAGGAGAAGGTGAACCCTCCCAAAATACAAGCCCAGCCTGGGGATTTTTGTTTCTAGGCCCACCCCCTGCCCAGCTATCAAAAGCAGCTCACCCTTCTGTCCTCTGCTCATTCCCATCTTCTGTGTTCTCCCTTTCCCCTGTGCCAACCTAAAAGTCTGTGCTGTATGCAGCGAACTGGATCACAAACACGGTCTGCATTAAAACTAACCAAATGGTTCTGGTTTCCAGACACTTGTCTGCATCCACACAAACATTTGTGCTAGCACAAACTGGGCTAGGATATGGGAGGAGACAGAGGAGGCCAGAAATCAGCAGTGAGGAGAGGATGGGACTACCTCCTCACTGTGAAAATACAGCATCGAAAGGGCTCTCTCATCTAAGCTCTGCCAGAAACTGGAGCCTCCCCAAGATTATTTTTCTAGATGATTTTATTATTATTATTATTATTATTATTGCTGTTGTGTACAGACACAAAAGTACCTGAGGTACTTTGTGTAAGAGAAGGAGATTTTCCTGGTACAGTCACTCAAAATTTCTTTTCTCACCACTGTTTTCATGAATTGCAGGGACTGGTTATGTCTCACTCCCCAGGACAGGGTGAGACAGATGCATTCCAGTGCACATCATGCACAGACCTTGCACTGTGATTTTTAGCACGGTTTCCTAAGCAAGCAAGAGGTACAGAATTACAATATCTCTCTGCCCATCTATCAGTCTCCCCCAGCCAGCTTCCAGCTAACTTTTATGGTGGAATATTGCTACCAGTCAAATAGGAGGTTCTGTATTAATAAATAGGAAACCCTATTCAGGGAATATCATGTTCAAACATGTTTTGAGCTCATCTTCAGAGGGCACTTTCTCCATATACCATTCTGTTACATATTTTGAATCCACAGGCATTGTATCATCCAAAGCTAAAAATCAGTTTTATACCATTTCTAGTCCCAGGAAAACTCTGACCAAGCAGAGAAAAGTCTGGATGAGTCCAACAGTGATTTGACTGAACTGATCAAAAGGCGCCTTGAGAGCGTAGCCAGCACAGGAAGCTCTGCCAGCTCAGGATTCATTGAAGATAAGAGTTATAGCGATTCAGAAGATGATGAAGAAGGTAAAAGAAACCTACCTAACCCCAGATCTTTTATTGTAAAGATTTCTGTTACTTGGCTAGCGCCACACACAGTCACACACTTTACAAGCCCTTACACAGCTTGACTTGTTCCTAAAATCACAAATTCTTTCTCTTGCCTATGCCCCACTCCAACTTTCTCACAAAAAGACATTTGCAATAACGTATGCGTATAAAAGCTACTCCTGTTGTGTAAGAGGAGTAACAGTGATATTTTACCAGAAGATTTGCGGGGCCAGTCTGTCCCCAGTCTCATCGCTCGCTCACTCTAAATCGTTTCCGTCACTTTTATCCCCACATGTTGTTTTCCGCATAGCTAAATGACATGATGAATGTTGGATGGAACTTTTTTAATCATCTGATCTTCTGCCTCTAGGTCAGTGGTTCCTAAACCAGAGTTGTAATCCTGGTAGAGAACTTGTGTAACAACACTCAGATGCAGGGTTGGGGTCATCAGCATGCAAGTGGCACCAGTGTCAAAAAAGTTTGGAGCTGTTGCTCTAGTGTTTTGCCATGTCTGTGATCTCTCCTAGATGCTGAGGATCTGTACAAGCGGCCCCTGACTTTGGAGGATCTGATTTGCTATAGCTTCCAAGTGGCAAAGGGCATGGAGTTTCTCGCCTCCCGAAAAGTGAGCTCATTAAAACGTCAGGGCTGAACTTCTTTCACAGAACTATGAGTATCTGATATGAAAAAATCCAAATATACTTTTGAGCCTGAGTAATCTGCTTTTTGCTCTTATATTAAAGTCTTGGAGGTCACATTAGCTCTGGTGGTTAAGCAATAAGTTGCACTGAAGGAGTTGTGAAGGAATATCCGTCATGTTCTTGGCTACAAGGACTGGCACCTGTAACATGAGAGTTTCGATGGAGGGAATACAGACTGTAAGACAATTCGCAGAACTGTCTCACAAATAAGTGCAGAAAAGGCTTTTCATAGAGAAAGTTCCTTCTAGTATGGCCAACAAAAGTACTACTGAAAAATGAAGAGGGAGTATGCAGCTATTTATTTAGCTTGTCAGCAATGTTGGAGACTATCAGCAAAGTTAGAACTTGTTTGGGATACAAAAAAAAGTATGTTTGTAGCCTGTGGAATGCCTGCTTTTCAAGTAAATTGAATGTCATATGCATGCCAAAGTATGCACAAAACTGAGAGCTTGCTCTTACCACACAGCTACCAGGGTACCACACACAGAAATCAGGAGCACAGTTCCCTCGGTCTCACACACACTCAGGGGACTGCATTTGCAAAGGTAGCTGCAGCTGCTTTTTGAGCTCTCCCAAATTTCCTGCAGAACAACTGACTGGAAAATGGTGCTCCCTTCATCTCATCATAACTGTGAAAGTTATTTCACACAGAAAAATCAGAAAACTAACTGTAATACTTGGCTTGTTTCTCTTTTGCATATGACAGTATATTTGTGGCAGATTCACACACACATTTTTCTTCTCTAACCTGCTCGCAATGAAAGTTCGTTTATCTTTCCATTGCCAAAGAAGGTCTCATGCTTTCAGCTCTAGCAGGGGCTCGTTGTCCAGGCAGACCCTCTGATCTTGCTTGTCCTCATTCCTTCACAGTGCATTCATCGGGATTTGGCAGCAAGGAACATCCTTCTTTCAGAGAACAACGTGGTTAAGATCTGTGACTTTGGACTAGCCAGGGATATTTATAAAGACCCTGACTATGTACGGAAAGGAGATGTAAGTGGAAGAAACCTGGAATGCTAATCTGGAGTTTTTATTCCCCTAGGGCTTGGGCAGATCAGTAACAACAGTTCTGGCAACATGTTGTGTCTTTTGCATTCTTAGGCAAGACTTCCACTGAAATGGATGGCTCCAGAAGCTATTTTCGACAAGATTTACACAACACAGAGTGACGTATGGTCTTTTGGAGTGCTGCTATGGGAAATATTTTCTCTAGGTAAGAATGGTTTAAAACCCTTTTTTCCCCTAATTTATGACTCTATTGCTAAGAAAAGCTTTTAACAAAAGGTGATAACGTGGTGCACGTTTCTATTTCAGTTAGTACAGGTGCACCGTGCAGATCAGGTGTAAAATAAAGTCACTGGGCTGAAGTTGATGAGAACTCCACCTGGCAAAGTACATAAAAACAGTGAATATTGGGGAGGGGGGAACAAAATAAAATCCAAAACCCTGGACCTAACATTTGTAATAACTGAAACCAACAGAGCACAGAGACAATGTAAGCCTCTGCTGCTCAGGAGTGAAATATTTCTTTGACAGCAATGAAGAAGTTTCCCTGTCAAACCATATTTTCCTCTAAGCAGTCTGCTTCAGGAAACCACACAGCTCAAAGGTTGCAGAGGATTATGCTGCTGTTGACATAGTGGTCAGATGTTGCTAGTGGCAGCCCGTGGACCATAAGGGAGTTTGCCCATATGACATTTTATCCCAGCTTGATTATCTGCCCCACAAAATCTAAGTAAGATTTTCTAAGTAAGAAAAATGTATTGCCAGCAGCTGCCATCAGGTTGATATGAAAACCAGTGCTAGACTCTGCATAAGTCATTTTGGCAGTGAACAGGTAGAATGTGTACTCTTCTGGCCTTATCATTTGCAAGCCACAACGTTTTTGAAAGAATAATAATGTACTACAGATTTCATCTTGCGGTGCTGTTAGAAATCTCAGCCTCACTGAGAACTGGTTACTGTCCAGCAGATAAAGCCTGAAATTCAGACAAGCAGTCTTACAGACTGTTGGGCTTTGCCGCTCTCAAATTCTCCTTGCAGAGTGGCAAGTTTTGTTTTCCTGAGGGAATTTAGGAATGTCAGCTCTGGCTTTTTAATCAGCATTCGCAGACAAAAGAAAACAAGAAGCATTGTCAACTTAAGCTCCTGAATTTTAAAGCAAACTCTGTAATCTCCTACTATCTTTGGTTCATGGATCAGTCAAAATTAATGATTGGGCTTAAGATGCCAAGTTCAGATCTGGATGCAAAGTCTGGAGCTGTTTCTATCCTAATCTTTATTTAGGGCTGGCTGCAAAGAGCACAACCTGATTTCAGTCCAAGTCTTTGATTTGGACTTTTCTCTAGTTCATATCAGCATGCAAAACAGAAAGTTCACACTCAGATGGTTAAAACAAGTGGCCATTATTGCTTTCTCCTGAGTTCAGCCCTACTTATTTAGAGTTTTGTTATTTTGGTGTAACACCTCCATGGCTCTGTAACAGCATCACCTGCTGCATGTGTTTTGAAACACCGCAGAAAGACAAAGCTCCAGAAGCACCAGAAATGCCCCAGTTCTAACAGATTATTCAAGAAGATGCATTAGCATTAGCACGCAGAGACACATTCAGAGGGAACAGTCTCTCCATTGGGCCTCTCCAAGGAACCAAATGAACTGAATACTGATGAATGGCAAGGACCACTGCAGAAGGCAAACTGTTTGTTTCATTCCCAAAGGTCCTGACAGAGTTTAACACATGTGAACTTCAGGTCATTTGGCCTTTAATACCAAAGACTAATAAAAATTAAAATATAGTCACGAAAATTCATCTCTATTTTTAAGTATTTTTAAAAATAATTTCTCTGGTTTCTTTTAATTTTAGATAGCCTCTTTTCTTAATGAAGGCGCTTACTTGGAACAATAGACTGTCCTCTTCTGAATTCAGAGGAATCTACTAAATTACTCCAAGGGCTGCCATCTGTAGAGCAGCCTCTGCCCTCGTTATGACGTAGATCACAAACTACTTTCTTCAATCCATGGCACAGATTCAAAAGCAGTCATTTTCTCTAAGAGGGTTTTTCATGCAGATCATCCAGGCATGTCTGTGGTTTGGCACTAGTCACATCTGCAGCTCAGACGATAAATATTTAATTAAGGATTTGTGTCACTGATTGAACTCTCTTATATAAAAGTTTTACAGCTCATTGAGAGCCAGGGGATGGAAGTTAGTTGTCGTTGCTACAGGGTATGTTTTGGCTCCCATTTACAACTGCTGCTCTTTACTGGGTCCGACAGACTTAGCACCCTCTAAAAAAGGAAAAAATACTGATTAGCAAAATGCAGTTTAGGTTGGACATGAGTCCTCTCAGGGTCAGCAGTTGAATGATAGGCTTCCTCCAGAAAGGTTGGCAGACTGGATCCATTTTGGTGATACACAGGGAAATCGGGACTTGAGAGACTGTTAATTTTTATTTGGGGCTGAGTTTGCATTGAGCTTTGCCTTATTTAAATGGGGTCAGCACACCTCACATCAGGTAATGCCAGCAATGTTTAACACATCTTGAAATCCCTTACATGGCGCATTACAGAATGTCGGTGTCTCCTGGAATTTAAATGCACACTGTTCAAAAAGCAATCAAAGATAATTATGTAAACAAGCAGTGCCTAGTAGTATAACATCAGCACCTTATTATCCTACTAAAATAAAACCAAGATCAAAAGAGTACTACCATATCCACATCTTTGAGCATTTTGGAAGAGATTTCCCCCAAGGAAAACGTCATGTGTAGACCTTATACCGTATGTTTCAGCCTACATTTCTCCCAAGCTGTCTCAGCATCTCAAATCCAAGTTATTAGGCTTATCACATAATCCAGATGAGGTACAATGGTGAGTAGAGGTGGAAAAGGGAGAGTTGCTTGCTTTTATGATCTGATCTGCCTCCAGCTGGTAGGAGGCCAGCACCGGCCAAAATATAAACTACCAAAAGGTCTTGCAATCAAAAATTATTCTTCTTTGCCTTCCCTGTACTTGCTCTCATCAACGTATTGCAGTTGACACGATCAATGATGTAATCAAAGAAAGATAAGTCAGATTGTGAGATCAAGAGGAATCCCTCCTCACCCAATTCTACCATGTTGCCCTCAAGGTCTCAGTCCTAATCAATGTATTTGCAAGACTAATTCTTAGCAACAACCTCTGCTGTGATCACGAGCCAGATCCAGCCAGTGATACTCAGCAAACTGAAGGCTTTCTTTTGCATATCAGAATGGTCAGTGTAAAAGAGCCATTCATCAATAGCATGGCTACATTCAGCTCCTCATAATGGAAACCGGTTGGCCATGATGGCACAACAAACACACAATGCAGTTGGAAATGAATGCAAAAGGCCACACAGCCCATCTCTTCTGTAACAAGGGCTGTTGTTTTCAGTGTTGCCCCAGTACATTGACAATCTAGGGCTAACTAGATCAAGTGAGGTTTATGCTCACTCCTCTTGAGAGGCTACGCCACTGTTAAATAGACATGGGGTCAACTGGGCAAGTCACAGATGTACTCATGAGGCCTCAGGACCTTGTAAAGGTTGGTAAAGATAAACCTGCACAGATGAAAAGACAAGCCAGTGCGAATTCAGGGGCTGCACACACACAGCAGTTTAGTAGCTTGGACAACAGTCAGTGCCCCCAGAGCCTGCTCCTATCCTTACCCTTTTGTCACAGCATAACTGTGGGAAAGTGACACTATAGTTTCTATCCACCTGCTTATTCAGAAAGATCTTGTGAGTTGGTGGAAGCCTGTTTTGAGATCTTTGCCTAATGGGTGATGCCGCATGAGCTGAACATTACATTAGCAGGTTATTACAATCATAATGACAGGCCAAGACAAAACTAGGAAGGAAAATGGAGATATAAAACAGAAATGAAGCTCCTGACTACTTCCAATCTACATAACTTCAGGAAACACTCTTAATACTGTGATCTGATACTTGCACGTCAAGGGAATTCAGATCCACGGTGGCTAAACGTTCCTGACCTTGGAATGTCCTTGGAGCCTATTTGCTATGTTGAGATGCCCTCTTAGGAAGTAGCCAGGACCTTTCCTCCCCAGTGCACAGTTTTGCAGATTGAGCGGTCAGATTCACCAAGTAGAATAATTCTGCAAACAGCCACATTTTGGCACCCTCTTCACTGCTTTTATCCAAAAGATTTCTGCTGTGCTTGTTGTGCCCCCAAGTGTGCAGCACATGATGGTGTTTCCAAATGAAGAAAAAAAAATGCAGGAAATAGGCAGGAATGTTATAGACGGTAAATCATACACAGATTCCTCGAGGGCTGGATACAGATCCAGATTCCATTCAATCCCCTATATTAAGACTTGATTAAATTTTTTCCAAATTCACTATCCAGCCTCCAGGATGCCAAAATGTGAAAGAAAAGGGCTGCACTGCATGTGAAGCCTTTGCTGAGAAGGAAAGGAGGAAAGCTTACAGATCTTTTAGGTCCATCCACAACAAGTTCAGTAACCTTTCAAACTTCAGCGTAGACATCTCTGGAATTTTACCTCTGAGGTCTGGATTAGTCAGATGCCAGAGCACTTTCTCAAATTATGTTTTGGTTCCACTTATTTATGGTGCACATTATGATCACAACCCCTGAGAAGCCTGCACTCACTCATTAGTTGAAGAGCGCATTCAGTGCATACATACATTTATACTAGTCATTCCTCCGAGGATAACCATTTACACAGGAAAGTGAAATAGGTCTCACTCCTTCATTTTGATGACTGCTAGGCCAACTTTTGTGCAAGGTAATATAACGCTACCAGTCCCTTTACAGAAGCCTGCATCTCAAAAGCAATTACAGTTGCCATGAACTGTCCTCCCAGGTCTCACATTAACTATTGAGTGGCCCTGAAAATAAGCAGCATTGAATGCTCACTCAGAAAAGAAAACAAGGCTAAAAAATTGGAAGGTCATTTTTCAAGGAAATTTTACCTGTAAGTCTGCATAATAAATATACAATTGGCAGACCAGGAGAGGAGGACTACAGTCCCACACCTGAGGTAGAACTGCAAGGTTCTCATGGCCTTCTGCAGGAGCCAGATGCCTACAGCTTTCTCTGCACTTACCCAGAGAGGCCAATGAGGCCAGAGATTCTAAGGCAATGAACGATGAGCAGGACTGACTTACTTCATGTGTATTCACTTAGTGCAGGATATTGGCAGACTGACAGTTTGGAAAATCGTATGTAAACAACTGAATGAGCTGGAACTTTTCTACGACTGACTAAGAGGTCATTTAAAGTCTCAAATTAATAAAATGTATTTCTCTTCTGCCATATTTTACCTTGGAGTGGTCCTGGCTATATCACGAATGCAGAGGACACAGCCTGACTAAAAACTCTAGAGAGACAGAGTCTACAACAGGTTTCCAAACAAAATATGTAGATAGTAAGTAATTGCAACCCCTTCCTTGCTCTAGCTTCTTTTACTGTCAGACTCTAGGCCATCACGAACGCTCAGCAGAAATCACCGATACATGCTTAATTCACTGGACTGGGAAACAGGGATTGCACCATTCTGGAGCCTCCTCCTTATTTCTCCCATCAGGTGCCTCGCCGTACCCTGGTGTGCAGATAGATGAGGACTTTTGCCGACGGCTCAAAGAAGGAACCCGGATGAGATCTCCAGAGTACTCTACTCCAGAAGTGTAAGAGCTCCTGGTTTTGTATTGAGAGCTGATACATGTCATTTAAGAATTACAAAAGAGATTGTATCTAAGTGTGGAGGAGGAAGGAGACCTCACCAGATGATAGCTATGGATTTTGTATTTTGTTTTCAGTAAACATTGTAGTTGTGCATATCTCGGGTGTCCTGATACCACAGACGAATGCTAAAGACAGACCCAGTCAGCTTGACCTTTGCCAACAAGAGGATTAACAGATCTCCCCATGTCAGTTGTAGTTCATAAATCTCAGTTCAGGAGACTACTGTCTGCCTTGATTTCCAGTTCTGTGACAGAAACTAGGCATCCTTAACTATGACTTAATTCAGCAATATCAGTAGGGCCTATCAGTCAAATTTTAAGTTAGGAGAAAACAAAAAGCCTACAGGCTCAGCTGAGGCAAGAATATAGAAGGAAAGAGCATGGAGCACATGGAGATTTGAACCTGTCTTAATCCAAAACTATCCAAACAATGACCAAAACAAGCAGCAGCAGAAAGGCACAGTTTGGAAGCAGAGCTCCTGTCCTTTTCCTTTCTTTATACCTGTGTTTTTTATCTAGCTACCAGACAATGCTGGATTGTTGGCACGGAGTACCCACAGAGAGGCCTACTTTCACTGAGCTTGTGGAGCGCTTAGGAGATCTTCTTCAAGCCAATGTACAGCAGGTACAGCAACACAACCATTTCTTCAACAACTGTGTACATATAGGTGCATATATACGTGGATATGTGTGTGCATGTGCCCAGGTAAAGGCTATGTTGAGCAGTAATATTAGATTTGACTTCATAACAGAGGTCACAAGGAAAATGGCTGCTGGGATGAGTAGAGAAAATGTTAACTATTCAAAGGGGATTATATTTCAAAACTAGATGTTTATCCATCCATAATAAGCAGAAACTTACATTAATTAAAAAAACGCTCAGTTGCCCCTTAGAGGAACAATAGTGCTTTATCTCACAAACAATTTTAATTAGATTCCCACATAGTAAACTGCCAGTAGTTGGTCTGAACTTTCTTTCTCATTTTCTGAGCTTATGTTCATCAGGGCTCTTAGGAGCTTTACAATGATGCTGTTTAAAGCTCAGGAAGTCAATTACATAATTATTAATTTCATAATAGTTAAATCAGTTGTTTTCTTCTTCAGTAAAAACAACCAGATCAGTTATGTAACTGTCAATTTAATTTAAGAAGAAATCAAACATCCTACTCCAGCTTCTTCCTGTTTGTAAACAAATTTAGTGAAGCTAAGTTGAAGAGCGCCCAGTTTGCAATATGAAGAGCTTGTGAGTTTTATCCTATAACCAAAGTAAATTAAGAAGACATAAAAATCATGATAAGGGAATAGGGCACTTAACTACTTCTCAAAATTAAAAAAAAAAAAAAAAACAAGCAAAGGGAAATTTGGACAAATAGTTTTAGGATTTAAAGGAAGAGTAATTTCTGAAGATTACTGCAGAGGTGTAATGACAATGCAGAGCTTATTAAGATGTGCACTGAATTCCATTAAACTTGCAGGATCAATTTGTTGTAAGGACAAGAAATAAAATCCTTTAGGGCTACCATTTTAAGGACTGGCTCTTCCTAAGCTGCAACTCCTTAAGTTGAACATAAGCAAAAAGTCTATACATAGGCAATATTCTTTTACCAATTCCAAAATCTGTTACAGTCCTATCGGCCGTAGGGGTTTTGTGACTTCATGCCGCTCCCTCCCTTCTCCCAAACACATGGCTTGAACTTGGATTTAGGTGTTCCTGAGACTGGTCTCTTGGAATTCCCAAAGAGGCCAAGGCAATGACAATATAGAGGACTGCTTTCCTGAAGTTCAGATCAGTGAAATTCTGTTCACCTTCACCGAGGCACAACAGCCACACATCTGGAATGTAGTAATGATCACAAAGAAATTGCTGCAAACTCATTGAAGATGCTGCTGTGAAAGTCAGCAAAGCCAGCTACTTTTAAATGGGGTGCACATATATTGACACCTTTAATACAACCGTCACATTGCTGTGCCATATGTGAGGGACATTTAGAAGTCTTGTAGCTGCTATAAAGACCAGTGAAGCAATAGCCCCGGCTGAGATGCCTGGAAAAGAAAACAGGCTAGCTGCAAATGAGTACTGGAACATTAGAGACCATTTTCAGCCGTTCTACAGCGTAGGTTTCCCAAAGCGTACCATTTTCCTCATACAAAACCTCCTACACAGAAAATGTTGGATAAAGCTCCACATTCTGACTTCCACATGTTGTGAGGAACATCATAATCACTTTGAAGAAACATCATAAAGTAAAGTTAAAATTAAATCTAATCCTTTCTCAGTGTAAAGCTCTGTAGAATACAATAACCTTTTACATCTGAGACGCAGTAAAAAATGAACTTTACCAGCTTTGTGTTCTTTTATGTTATTAATTATATAGGATGGTAAAGACTATATTCCACTGAACATCACCTTGGGTCCTGATGGAGAACCTAACTCCAAAACTTGCCCTGTGGAAGAAAACTTGAACAACTGTGTTAATCGCTGGAGTGCAGTGGAAACTGGGTAAGAAAAATATATACGGGGTGGGAAAGAAAGATTTTATACAGCTGGGCACTGTTTGTTGTGCTCTCTCAATACGGCTGTTTTAAAGGAGTTGGACAGAAAAATTTGCCAGGCATTGTTTATTAGTTACAAGAGATGAGAAAAGAAAACTGGTACAGGAAACTGAGCTGTGTCAGGGATGTTAATTGAGCTACCAATTGGTGCAGCATCTGCTTGGGTTTTATGCTCACCCCTCTACTTTCTTGCTTTCAGTAACAACAGCAAGAAGCGACCACTGAGTGTGAAGACATTTGATGAGGTGCCAGTGCAAAAGGAGAAAGTGATGCATGAGGTAAGTGAGGTGATTGCATCCCTCTCCATTGAGTTCACAGATCACTTGTCACCAGCACCAGAAACACTTATTAGAGCTTTTGAAATCTGTTTGGTAAGAAATAGCTTTAAATCAAGCAGAAGATTTGGCCCTAGCATCTCACACACGGGTCTGTGTGACAACAAAGAGGAACCTGCATTTAGCTTAACAAAAAATTTAGAGACACTCATGCATCATTATCCTGGCTTTGATCAGGCTAAGGGGCTTTATGTTACATATTTCAATATGGTTTTTTCCATTGTAAGAAAGTGGCAGCTCACTGAAATAGAGCCTTCTGAAGGAAATGTGTCCAGAACACATTCTGGCTGGCCGAGCCAGCCAATAACTTGGTGGTGGTGGTGAGGGTGTTCAGTTCCAGATAGACAAGACCAAGATTCAAGTTCCTGCTCTACTTCATTCACACAAAGGGCTTTAACCCTGGATTTTCCTCACCCTAAGTGAACATATTTATTGCTAGTTTAATGGCACTGCAAGGTTTCATTTTCACTTCTGTGGAAAACAAAAGCTTGTTTTGCTACAGAATGATGGTTCTGCTTGTTGGTTTCCTCTGAAATTACAGGTTCCAAGGGTGGAGCGGGTTTTTTGGTAATTTTTCTTCCTTATTTAAAACAAACAAACAACCAACCAAACAACTCATTAATTTCCTCTATAGTTCAAGTACTCACTGGTTGCAGTGCCAAATGCAGTCCACACCACTTGCCTGATGACAGATTCTGTGTCGCTAAGGAGGGATCTTTGTAATGCATGCATATTTGAAGCAGATCGAAGTTTAGGGAGGAAGCATGAAGCCCTCGGGATACCTTCTAACAGAGGAAGAGGGCAAGCATCAGATGGCTAGGAGCAGCAAAAAGAAAAGAAAGATGTGTACAGTTTTACAGCAACAAGCCCGTCTGTCTACTCTGCTACTCAGGCCTAACTGTCCCCCGTGCTCCAGCTAAGACTCCCTCTTGGACAGCCAGTCACTCCTCGGAGCAGCTCTCTTGGGAAGGGTCAAGACTCTACCTACGACTTGGCCTGGAGATATCCCATGTCCTTGGCAAATACAGCGTATTTCTCATTGGTTCTCTTGTTAGCACAAATTTATGCCCATTATTCCCTAGTATTTTGCCAGATGTAATTTCTGTTCCTTTATCAGTGCATCTCAGGGATTAGAAGGCTTAGAATTTTCTCTGGCTCCTGCATCTTTCCTCTTGCAGGATAAAAATCTGTCCCTCTGAATCACACAGAGACATTTACTAGATAGATCCGGTATCAGTAAGAGATTACTGCTGCCAGAATGAGCATTACTTTCCTAAATGCTCCCTGTTCATGGCATTTTAAAGTAAGTCCTTACATGAACGGGGAAAAGTTTCTAAAAAGGGTAATAATACATTAACAGATCAGAAATAAATGGGATATTTCAATGAGGATCTTTTAAAGCAATATTATGGTGTGATCTACTTTTGGACAAAGTAAGTGCATTGGGTTACTAAAATTATCTTAAGCATCAAGACTTTAATACTGATTAGGTCATTACTTATCTGTACTCTCTGTTGATATTCTTTTACCAATTCTTCTGTAGGCAAAACGCAAAACAGCACTCAGATAAATTGTTCCTAGACCACATATTTTAAGGGGAAATAGTCAAGATAAAAACCAGAGAGAAAAGCTGGGTTCTGCTGAGGTTTTGACGGACCTAATTAATATAGGATTTTACTTTATACTTTGAAAACTGGTTTCTAGACTGATCTTACTAACAATTGATACACTACCAAAGCATTTATAAAAAGGCTTTTGCTTTTTATTTATTTTTTGCTGGGATTATTTTTTCTGTTTCAATCAGTTTGACTGGTAAAATAAGACTAACTAGAGTTTCACTTCCCATGTCGGTCTTTTGCTTTCTTAGTTTTGACAGACAGACAGACATGCAACTTTTCAGCATCACAAAATATTTCAAATGCAAAGGAACTCCCCAGAACATTGAAATTTTTTTTACATTACGTAAAACAAGGACAGTGCACGTCTCTGAGCTTGTGTAGCACTTAGCATAATAACAGCCTGGTCTTAATTGCAACCTCAAGACTCAACTTTAAGTGCAGCAGAATCACAACCTCAACTTTAAAACTAATCAAGACAGTTTTGTTGGACAACTCATAAAAAAAACCTGTAAGCAAAGTACCGTGCGCCTTTTAGGCTATATATCTTTGCAAAGCACTTGGATTTGCCTAAATGATACTGAAGTTCCACTTCCTTAAAACTTCAGTGTTTCTAATAGTGTATTTCTAGCAGGTATTTAGGGTACTTTTTTCTCTGAGGAGCCTAGCCAGCATTATTGGATATATTCTTTTTGAATTTCTGTCTATTCATATCTCAGCTGTCCTACCTCGATGGCATCCATATGTCATGTTTAACATCAATTTCGAGTTTGAAAATGTCAAATTATTTTTTTATATGTTCATTTTAAGTATACTCTTTCAAAATACAGCTCAAAAACTTTATCATCACGAAAACAAGGGAAATGTTCTCAGGCTAAATAGCAGCATTATCAGGAACAGTTGGATAAAAAATGGTAATACAGGTCCCGATAAGAGAATATTCTGAAGAATGGGCTTAATGTCATGCACCAGCTGGACATACTGATGTGTTAAGCACTTCACTAAACAGCTCAAAATTGAGAGTTTTGATGAAAACATTTGCCCTCCAGGTAGCTGGCTGGAATCTTGTGATCACACAGAACCGCTGGTAGCTCCTCTGTTAGTTCCAGTACACAGGTATCAGTATATAACACTACGATGTAACACCTACTGACGGCCACCTTGTTGGCAGTCTCTCCCTGATAACCGCACAGACAGGGATCCACAACCTGTACAGGCCACAGGGAAGGAGAAGTTGCATTCTCCTGCCCTTGCTTTGTCTGCTCTGTAGCTGGAGACAGTTTCATAAGATGAAATTCTATCAACTTGCCTAAAAGCAGTATCATCACAAGTAAGGTAGCTGGAATTTGGTATTCTAACTAGCTCCTTGGTTTTCCTTCTCTACTGACTTTAATAGTGATTTAGTTTGGCTCTTCTCCACACTTTCCCCGTGGAAGCCATTTCTAATTTAAAAGTGGTCCATGCTGTCATGATCATTTGGCATTCTGCTGATGTTCTCTTCCTTTTGCTACTCAGGAGTCAGACAGTGGGATGGTGTTGACGTCAGATGAGATAAAAAGCCCGAAGAGGCTGGAAATCCGTTCTTGGCCTTATGGGATCATGGCTCTAGCGTGAGTACTTTTTGGTATTTCTTTTTCAGACAGTGTCCCATTCAGAAAAATGTTTCTGAAATTTGCAATTTTGTTTTTGAATCCAAAAGGAAAATTGTTAAACTATCTAAATAAGCTAGAAGGAGGAGCAACTCTGGATTTCAGTCCTATAACTGAAAGACCATGGCTAATGTATTTTAAGATCAAGAAAGGTACATGTAAACTTTGCTTCCAGAAAGAAGTTGAACATACAACAGAGTTGCAAGTTTCTGAAAGGAATGCTGCACTGTTGCATTTAAGTTACAGGAAGATTAATTAACATGAAAAATGTTGATTTGCGTGATAAAAATGAAAACTCATTTCATCAGCTTTGAGCATGTAATGTCTCGTGGATTAATTTAACTCTTCTGCCAAAATGCCAAGTTGCCTTGTGATTCTGAATCCCATTCAAAAAAACCCAAGAGAGTGCTCTCTAGTGAAGCTGGCATCTCCTGCTCATGACCTGATCTTCTGGGGCAGAACATTCTGCACATGGCAAATGACAGGAGTAAAAGAGCTGAGGATACACACATCTACTTTAGCTGTTTCTTCACTGCCTCTCCAGTGTTCTCCTTTACTAATGGAACAAAGTTTGAAGAACTTGATTTATTAATCCAGAAAATAATATATATCTAATTATATCAGTGTCTAACGAAGCTACGCTTAACTTTAGACATACAGAAGGACTAGCACCTTTGCAATTGATGGGACATGAGAAAAGTTAAGAAGGCATGTATAGTAAAGAATAGTATAAGCACTGCAAAGCAAGTACATTTACCAGAACTGTGATTTCTACATTTGCTTTATCATAGCTATGAAGGTAATCCTACAAAGAAGTCCCTTAATCCTACCACCTTCATGATGCTATGAATTATATTGTTCATATTTGGTTTACAAATAGAGGCTGTGACAGTGTTTGCTGTATGTTTATCCATTCATAGTATAGACAATCACAGAAGAATAAAAGCAGATATTTAGTTTTTAGCTAACAGTTAGGTCACGGTTCTTTATATTTTTGCAACAATCAGGCACAGGCAGAGAGTTGACCGAGTAGTGAAATAGGTCTTCTCCACCTTCCTCGAAAGTATACAACAATAGTAACCCATTTTACTGATTCAAATGTCAACCTGTAGAATTTCAAAGAATAGCTACGCAAAATATTAAAAAAGAAACAATTCTGTAACAAGGAATTCCATGTCTATTCAGTTAACTAAGCCAATTAGACTTTTACTGAATTGCCTAGAGTTTTCTCTGAAATCTATTGATGAGATTTCTATTAGTTTCCTCTGTATTAAACTCAATGCTCTTTCCCACCAGAGCAACTGCTCATTCTACATCAAGTCGCTATTTTTCTACATTAAAGAGGAAGGATAGATGAGAAAAAACTAGTGCAATTTCTGCATAGTACAGGAGAGTTCACATGTGAGCGCGTAGTCAGAATCGAACAGTATTTCAGAGGGGCTACCTCGCTCACTCAGAGAGAAGAGGGAAGGAGCTTGCCGTGTCTTTTCAGGCCTTAAACCCATACATTCCTAGATGTCTGGAGGCAGGAGAGAAAGAGGAAAAGGGAAAAGGTTACAGAAGGAAGGCTAGAGAGCCTTGCAGCACTAAGAGGGTGCATTCAAATGCTACAGATTCTGCTGGATAGGAGGGTGACTTCAGGAAAAATGTTGTTCAGCAGTATTTCCCCTGTGGTACTGTCCCAGTGTTGTACCTGTTGGGGGACTAGCAGAGATCTAGATACGGTTCCATGTTTTTACCTTATGCACATGCGGAGAGGATTTCTGCACAGCACAGTGCATTGCTATGGAGACCAAATGGCACCAGCTCTAAAAAAAGGAGCTCAAATGTCAGGAACTGCATTACTATGATGCTTTACCTGGACTGATTTATCTCTCTTTTCTGCATGATGTCATGTTGACACAAATCCAACACACACACACACACACACACACACACACACACAGCCTCCCTGATAGGATTTATCCTTCTAAAGATTTCTGTCAATCACCTCTGACTGCTGCTTCCCCTACTGCATTTCTTCCATTTGCATAAACAGTTGGCAGAGGAAGGTTCTCTCCCTCCCCCTTCCAGGCTTTCTGCTGAAAATCAGAAAAATCAACATCCAGCCAGATGTAGAAACACTAAAATTCCATAACAGCCTGTTCTTTTGAGATTTCCAGGAAAACCTTCTGAACTGCTATCAGACCCACTGGCAGTGAACGTGAAGTAACACGGCTCTGCTGGGTTCAGTGCTCCCCTGCCTGACCCACACCATCTGGGGCTCTCCCCATTTACAGTCAACACTTCCATAGGGATTCTATTCATCGCAAGATGCCTGATACTTTCTGTGCCAGCCAGACTGCAAAAGACCATCTTAACAGAGGTCTGCTATGAAAGCAAACCCTGCAGTAAGCTGTGTTTCTTGTCTCCTTATTCCCAGGACCCTAGATACCATTGAATGGACAGGGGTGTGTTTTTTTCTCGGCACATCTTTCATTGAGTGTTTGAGATCCAGCTGAGAAACTATTTTGTCAGCTTTTTTTTTTTTTTAATCTTGCAGACTATCCTTGGCACAAATAACATTTTTGACATAGTCACAGAGCATCCTGATGCCCTCTCATTTGAGGACATGACACGCCTTGGAGCTCCCACACAGCTAACTTGAAAAACAAGCCTCAAAAGCATATAGAATAGTCTAGGCAAGGTTAGAAGAGAGTGCTGGTCTAATAGGGGACATAAAGTCACCCTTGTTAATTGTGTATCTCTATCAAAAACATTTACCCTGGATCCTTTTCAAACAGTCTTTCTTTTCTAAAACAAAACTGTTCAAAGCCTTAGCATGTTTTCAAAACCAGGGTGGCTGCATTTATTATTTTTGCCAAAATCTTGCTGTTTATTTATCTTGCATTCATTTCTCTGTCGAGTTTAAAATTTGGCAACACTACACACCATGGAGTGTCAGTGTCAAGAGCTTACTGAAGATAAATCTGATACTCTCGGCCTGGGACCACTGTTCGGCTGGACTAACCATTTCTGAGCTCTAAGCGTTTTATACTTCTGAAGTATAAAGTCCCAACGGTAGCTGTAGTGAGAGACAGGAAGATTGACCAGGATAATGACACTGGAGTTAGCATTCAAGGGAGCGCATTCAACACAGGGGATTTAATGATGGGCTGACTCTGGTGTCAGGTTCCATCTCATAATATGAACAGGCAACTGCCAAGCACTGCTTTAAAATTCTCCCAGAGACTCTATAATCAAGTTATTCTTTAAAATTATAATAGGTTTGATATCTGCTCAGTTGTCCTCCCTCCAACCCTTTCCCTTCCTGCCCCCCAACCCAATTATCTGCAGTCGCTCTGAAATGCCTTCCCTGGTTCCAGCCAAGTCCCACGACACCAGCTGACTGAGGCTCAGCTGACACGCTCTGGGCTCTGGATGCTGCATCCAGATCACATCACTGAGGGCTCTGCCTTTGCCAAAGCCAAACTGGGCCTAAGGCAAGTCAATAATATTGAGACAAACTGATTTTGCTCAGGAGCATCAGGCTTTCATGTCCAAATGCAAGCTGCCCAGCAAAAATGCAACCCAGCTGATTGTGCTAGAATCCTTTTGCACCATCTCAGAAAAATGAGGCATGGAAATATGTTTGCTCCATAGCAGAACTTAGTTTCAGAAGATTTTTCTTCTGTGATGAGCATGCTGAGATAGCAAATGCACTTGTGTCATGCAGCACCTTGCACCGTGACCTGACTTAAGCTCTCCAAAATATAAGTAACTTTGAATGAGTAGCTACTTGAGAGTTACATAAGGCACTTTTTTCTAGGATTACACTATATGTTTACAGTGGCAAAGACTAAAAGGAGAATTGTGAAAGGCTGTGGTCCCCAGCTTGGTTTTGACTGCAGTGCTTTCCATCTCACTCCATTTTGAGTGCTGGCGCTAGCGTCAAGGACAGCTGACCAGCTTTGCCACCATGCAAGGGGACGCATACTTAATGACTGGGTGGCTTTGGCCTCTTAAAGCTTTATGTTAGCTGTACTTAGTATTTAGAGGTGTTTCAAAACAATGAATTCTTGATCCTAAGCCCTTGAGTAGACTACTGATGCACTGATACTGCCAGAGAGGAACCTAGGATTAAATTCTTACTGCACAGCACCCCATCTAAAATGTATTAAAGGAAACCGTGAGTCAGTCATAACTATTAGAAGAAAAAATAACCCTTTTATTTCTTTTGTTGCAGAAAAATAATAATAAAAAATTAATCACTCTCACTCCGTGCCTCATTAAACACCTATGAAAGCTGCTATAACGCCCTGAAGCTCCTACATGTTATTATGAGATGTGGTCATGAGACAAACTGCTCTACTTGGCAATACTCAGCCCAATTTCTCCTCTTTTCCCAAACTCAGCTTCTGAACAAGGCCAGGATTTCTATATGCGCACAATGGTCTATTAGTTTTCCCTACCGAGGGCAAGACACTTGGGCATCTTATTGCAAAGCAGTAAGAGCTGCTCCACAGCACTGGGTACTGTAGTCCTTCACTGGATAGGGTGATTTTCTTACAGTTATCTCTCTTTTTCCATGCTCCTCTTCAAGTCATTGACCCTGAGATTTAGGCTAATAGAAACTGGCTCCCTCTCACATAAAATAAACAGCACCAGTAATGATTTCCCAGCTCTTTGACGATTTCAGCATTTTTCTACCTCTAACCAAAATCTCTGGTTCATACAGTAGGATGAAAAAGTCTCATTAGGTCATTTAGGCCTTCTAGCTATTCCATGATTGTCAACTGTGGTATCTTCTAAACAATTTTGACACCTCTTGAGAAAACTTAAAAGAGATTGTGAAAGATGACTTAATGTTCAGGCTAACTTTTCCTTCATCTAGTTTAATTCCTAGACTTCCCAGCCTCATCTGTACCAGGAAATCTGACATAGCACAGTAAAAATGGGAACTGTTAATGGCTCTCACAACCCACAGTACCACACGAAAATGCACTTGTCCAAGCTTGTGTCTGGGTCATGAGACCTACTAACTATATTGTGGCCCCACACGGACACACAACATGTGCATGCAATAGCAGAGCGCTCAAGCTCTGTGATAACCAGGCTGCTTGATACCGTCCTACTTACAGGCCTGGCAGGGTTTCCGTTATCAACACTGGATCCACACCAGTAGGTTCCTCCACCTCATTTGGTTTTACGTCTAACGGACTCGGCACTGGCACCAGGCTCAGGGACACTATAGAAATCCAGCCTGAAGTGTAGGAGGATTTGCTGGTAATTATGAATGTCACTCTCAGTTGATCTGCTGCCACCGATTTGCATTCTGATAATCTTCTAGTATTGGTTCCTCCAGTGCTTTCATCGCTTTTATACCTTCTCTCATAAACCTCCCTAGCTTGTAGGTATCTTTCTGAAAGACAGGAGTCCAGTGCTGTGCCTTGGCTAACTCTAGTCTCAGCCTATGAAACAAGGCTGAAGCCAGCTCACCACATTCTGCAAAACATGTTTCCCCAACCAGCACTCCACAGAAACGTGCACATTATGAAAGAGGGTCCTTTAGGTTACAAAATCTGTCTGAGGTCAGGAAATGGAGTGTTCAGATTTTCATCTTTCTGCTTATCCTGCCTCAAACGTTACACATTCTTGCAGGGACAAA
This sequence comes from Cariama cristata, assembly GCF_000690535.1. Lineage (NCBI taxonomy): Eukaryota > Metazoa > Chordata > Aves > Cariamiformes > Cariamidae > Cariama > Cariama cristata. The sequence goes on along the minus strand of NW_009604557.1, from coordinate 45,063 downwards.
CGAGTTTTCAGGTTGGTCATTTTGTAAAATGTGACCAGCTTGGGTCAGTGAGCAAATGTGTTTCAGCTGAATGCCATGGTATTCATGCGCCTAACCTTCAGTAGTGTGCCGTGGTGAGAATACTAACAGTCAAGTGGGACTGGGCTGAGACATTCACAGTTATGAGCAGATTTATCAAAACTGAACATCTCTTTTATCGCCTCCTGCAGCTGCAGCACTCAGAAGTCAGGCAGGGTCAAAATCAGTAAGGAAATACGTTTTGGGGCAGTGCAATGCCAACCCAGGAGAAGTGCTGAACTAAGTAATGGCTAGCTTTTAATGAAATTATTTAATTAAATAACTATTATTAACTTCTGTAGCTGCATAACTGTGTAATTAATCATATCTAATGCCTTCAGTCAGAAAATGTTTATCGGTGGGGCTCAAGGAAAATTTTTCTATCTTATGGAGGGTAATTACAATTGGCTCAGAGCATAAGGGGGTTTTCGCTTCCTCTGAAGCATCAAGTACTGACCACTGCCAGAGGCAAGACTGATGTCTGATTCAGTGTAGCAGCTTCTTTCTATGTAGCAAATGAGACTTCAAGGACAGACAGAAAAGGATCCTGCAGTCTAGTCTCATTTTCCAATATACAGTCCAAGTATATGTACGTTTCTCTGTTGCTGAGAATGAACGGAGTAGATTGAAGGGAAAAATGCAAAGACCTTTGGATAGCTTTAATTTAGGAAATGCATTTAGATGAAAGGAAGAGCTTTGAAAGTTAATTGCATTTTGGTCTGCCATAAGACAGCTAATAACAAAACTTGCTTCTGACCTAACTCATCAGCTTACTGTCTTTGGAGCAAATATTAGATGTCAGCATTTAAGAGTCCTTCTTCAAACACCAGCATGATTTCAGTGATAGGCAGAGTCATTCCCAGATATCCAAGCTCCTGACCTACAGCGGCAGAAACCGAACAAGAACACTTGCTGAGAGCCTACGTGGGTCTGAAAATTTCCTATTATGTGTCCAAACTAAACCCTAATAACACTTCTTTTTCTCCAGTACTCTGAGATAATGCAGGCTGGGGGCCAAGTTAAAGAGATACTTTCAAGCTTCTCTCTGTCTCCACTGACAACTTTAATACCTGGCAAATTAGAAGCCAGAGCATCTATGGAATTGTCTGACACGAGTCAATAGAACTGAGCATCAAAAAGAAAAAAATATAAATAAACAGTGAGGCAAAGCTGCGATTCCATTGCTCATGCCAGGGAAGAATTTATCTACAGAGAAAGTGTGTGTGTATAGAAAGGGACAGCTGCCAAATATGTAGTATACAGAAGAAGCTTCCACTCACATTTTTCTCTGGACAAAGAGGAAAAACTTAGATTGTGAAAGCAGAGCGTCCTACTTTTTTGTTGAAGTTCTCAGGGTTACTATTTATTTTAGAATTTCTGCTTTGCCACTCAACAGGTTTGGTTTCAATGCCTCATGCAGTTCTAAAAGCACAGTAACATTAGTTTTAATCTATAATCTCTGCCTTTGCATTTTAGAAGTCACAGAACCCCCCAAGTTTATTCCAGACGTGCGAGACATGGCGGGCCGACTCTTACAACTCAGGGGTCCTGGGTTCACTTCCTAGAGACAAAGCTGGAGACACAAACATGTTGTGGAAAGCTACCACAGCACACTAAAAATCAGGCAACTACGAAGCAGCCAGTCTCCCATTACAGCTGATTAGAGTTGCAGCTGTTTGTGAAGTCTGAATTTGGCTGAACATAACAGCTCCTGGCTTAGAATGACTGGCTTCACCAACTATGATATACAGAGTACCACCTACCCCAAACACTCCCCAAGAAGAGAACTACAGGTATAGATAATTTACAGATGGACTACAGGCTGTTCACTGTGGTTGTGCACAGATCATAAACCAGTGTTCTACTCAACCCAATGCACTGCACACTCATGACCTTTCCAGAACTGGCAAAAATTTTAAGTGAAGATTCTAAGGCTAGTTCTGTCAGCCAGACTGAGAATATCTGCAGCTTGTGGGAAAAATGAAGCTTTTGACAGGTTCAAGTTTCAGAGGCAAGAGAACACGACTTCTAAAGTCATAGTAGCCTAACCTAGCAGGACATATTTACCCTTTCATAGTTGAAAGGAGTTGGGCCTACTATATATTACAATTCTGCCGAGCCAAGCATCAACCTGTTCTCTCTGCTGTACCATCACAAAAACATGACAGTGCACACCGTTGGTGTCTTGGATCTGCTACTTTTCCTATTTATGATTTTTGTTCCCCTTCCTCCAATTACTGTATCTGTCTCTTAGCTATTGTTTTTCTTCCTGGAACAGGAACTGGCTTTGCTTTCTTCCTAAAGCACCACACTCTGAATCCATGATCCACTGTTCGGGACTGTAAGCACTGCAGCAGTACAAATAAAATAAGTGTAATGAATTCTACAATTATTTGATGAACTGTTGATTATTCAGATTTGGTTTAGGGTGGTTAGAATGTAGCTTTATGCTACTTAAACCACATACAAAACGTACACATAAAGTGCTTGAGCACTGCCTGATTTTAAATTCTCCCAGGCACATTCGAAAGTCATTCAGAATTGAGACTTGAGCAACGCCATAATCAGTCTGTGAGCGAGGTTTAATCCAAAGAGATGCATGTTAAAGGGTCCTAAGCAAAGTGGAAAAGCTCAAAAGCCATTCTCACATTGAGATCCTTTTGAGAACCAAATTATCCAGACCTCTTCCAACGAATTCTTCAGATAGAAGAAGCCAGGTTTAACAGAACATTATTTTTAAGGCAGCCTATGACAGAAAGTACCTTTTTTTTCCTCCACAACACTTGCTGTTCCTTAAGGTCACCTTGTGATACAAATCCTCTCCAGAGTTCTCCTACTTTTAACATTGAGGTCGCTCCATGTGATGTAAGTTGCTTCTCTCCCACTGCCTTCATCACCTATAATAAGGGAAGACAGCAGAAAATGAAAGCTGGCTCTCTTTAATAGCATCAGTTACAGGCCAGCAGTTGTAATGTTGAAAAGCACTGCCCTTCACTAGCATACTGCTCAGTAATTTTAAAGGGCTAGAAAATATAAGAGATTATACGCTGCAAGAGTGCGTTCAATACTTACTCTTGCTTTCAGTATCATTTTTAATTAGAGCCTGTCATAGATTATTCATTATTTCATGCTTTATTTTACTTAAAGAAAAGTCATAGCCTTCAGTTCTGCTTTCAGAAAAGTCAAATTTTTACTGACCTGTGTCAGAACAATGAGAGAGAACATTACTGTTTGTACAGGACAGGCGCATTTATAACTAAGATATATATAGTGCAGCGAAATGTGGTAAGCTAAAAAGACAGGGCAACAGGACTCCTGGATTTACTGCTAAATCTACTTTTAAAACACTGAGTTATTTGAAATACCTAATTCAGTTCCCTTATCCAATCTGTAAAATGTCACTGTCTTACGGGATGCTGCAAAGGTAAATTGAAATGCTTTATTGTTTTTATCTTTTTTTTTTACAATTTTGACAATTAATTACATATAGAGACAAAACCTTATGGAGACAGGGTCAATATATTATACTGTTTGTTCTCAACAGGCGGAGGGCTGTTAGCAAGAGCAAAGAGTCTGTATTATCTGATCATGAGCGTGAGGCTGTCAAATACCAGCCAGCAGTGCAGGCAGAAGAGGACACCATGGACTTCACACTGGAAGACTCTGTTCTCCTTCCTATGGATCCAAACCTGGAATGCCACAGCCCACCTCCAGACTACAACTCTGTCATTCACTACTCGGCCCCTCCGGTGTAATCAGCCCAACCTGACACAGGGCATCTTGCACCTCTCAACCATGCTAGATTCTTACATGCCTCCATGCTTGGATAAAGAGGCTGGGTAAAAATGGAAGGGAAATCTGACAGGACAATGGTTCATATGTTTCTTCTGGCACATCTCTGATGTGTATAGAAACATTTTAAGAGCATCTTCTTTCCTATCTTTAAATGCCTATTGCAACATACGCAGTAAATTAAAATTCTGTCTCTCAGAATCGTAAGTAGGAGCTGTAACCCAGAACTGTGTCCACTCCTGCCTCCCCTAGCTGGGACTGTTCACTGGCATTTGCAGATTTCTAAGTTTCTTCATTCACGTTTTACTCCACAAGAGTCACCAAGAGCCATGTCAGGCGAGTTGTGAAAACAAGATTCGTTCTACTGGTCCTGCACACATCCTGCAGGGACTGTTTAGTGTCAGTTGAAAACAACAGCCATACACACTAACATTTTGGTTTTGGAGAAAATCCAAAATTGAAACATCATTCTTAGCTTGGGTTCTCACCTTCCATAACTGTTTCTGAAATATTTTGAAACCCAAAATATTTTGGTTATAATTTGTGATTTAGTAATTTCCACTGCCTATAAGATACACTCTTCAAAATGATACGGCACAGAGAAAGCAGATAGTACCCATGGATCAAGAGGCAGGCTGGTCTTTTGGGCCATCAGGGCATACAGTGTGGTTAAATCTGTTTCACTGTGTCTTCTCCTTGTTCAAACAGCAATTTATTTAGCGTAGTTGCAATAGGGAACCTTGATGGAGATGAATCTGTAATGACTGCAAGGCAAAAATCACTGCCTTAAATAAGAACCTTCTTAAGTTTAAATAGACAGAATTTCCCAGTGCATATGCACATGTTTGTGTGAATGTGCATAAAATACTCATTAACAACATGAGAGTTACACACAAATGCACATACACCCTTGAGGCACCAGCAGGGTAGCAGCATTTTTATATTTCCTTTCTGCACACAGGCTATTTACTAAAAAGAAAAAAAAAAAAAGCATTTTCCTTGGATTCCGTGGCAGCTGCCCGACAGTTTGATCCTGAGAATACTAGCCCATGCTAAACTGTAAGCATATGTGAGACAAATATGCCTCTGACTGTCTTGCCAAGGTAAATATTGGTATGATATGCAATGCCCTCTGCATCTAAAGCCTTCATGGGTTCATGGTAGTTCAAAGCCTTTTTTGCAGCCTAATCATGCAGGACTGAATGAATCACAAATTCTCACATTTGAGAAATTCACAGCGTGTTGCCCCCAGCCCAAAAGCTGCGTGTGGCAAGGACTGTTGGTCTGCAAGTAGGTCTACCCAGGTCCCATGCATACTCCATGCATACTCACAACTGCAAAAATAAGCAAATAATCCTTGTCATTTAATGTGCTATGTAACAATCAGAGTTGACTTCAGAAACCTAGGAAGGGAAAAAGGATCTAGGTGGCAAGTAGAAAAAAGCAAGGATAAGAAAGAAGTTCATTGACAGTCAAGGCTATAACCTCCTAAGTTATAAACCCAGATCTATAAATGACTCTCTGTGCAGTTTCTTCTAAGGTCTGCACAACTCTTTCCTTTTCTTCTTAGACTTGACACTGATTTGTCTTCTTCAGAGAAAAAGAATTTTTCTCCATGATTACCAACTAAAGTTAAAAAAAAATCCAACACTTGCAAAACAATTATATTACCTTGGTGAAGACAGCCTAAACATCCTCGCTGCAGTGAGGAAAACATTTCTGGATGATCGGTTACGGTTGGTTACATTGAAGTTAACACAAAGAAGCCTCAGGTATTATCAAAGGGGGAAACAAATCTCCAAACCCCATACCACGTTAACTGTGAATGCTAAAGGATCTGAAGTATGGGCTCTTGGGAACTGCACTTCTCCTTCTCCTTGACTTCAGAGTCGATGAATGAAGGAAATCACCTGCAGTAACTCATGAGCCCCTTGTTTCATAGTGGACCTGCTAGATAGCTGTGGTCGGTAGTTGCTTTATGGTTACTTTTGCACTTCTTTGTATTTTAGTACCTATGTATTAAGTAGAGCTGGTCACATAACAGAAGAAACTACTGGGAAAGAATTCATCTGATGAGCCCCAGAAAGCTCATTGGATCAGTTTTTCATCAAACAGTAAATTAACTGTCTATAGCTCTGATCAAATAACCAGTCACTTCTTTTGGAAATAATTTATTCAGGTGGTAAAAAGAAAAAAAAAGAGGCAGACGGTTTGTCTGTCTCTACTGTTAATGGCATCAGTGTGAGACAGTTTGTTATTGTGCCTTGTTCTGTAGGGTAAGAAAATGATAATGTTTAAAAAACCTTTGCTTCTAAACTTTAAAATAAGTACATATAGGGAAAAAAAACCTGCAAGTATGCTCTCTATTTCGAAAAAGAATGGGAAACACTGCTGGGTGAACTGTCTGCTTCTAAGAGAGCTGAGTCTCTCCCCTTTCCACTTCTTCAACAAGGAACCGTAGAGGTTTCTCTGAGACCAGAGGAACATGAAGCACCTTTCCTGAGTAGGACCCAAGCAGATGCTCTGATGGAGCGCTTTGTAGCCCGGGCCCTTTCTGGCTCTCGGTAACACGTTATCAGCCTGTCTGCATCGCGTGAGATGATGTGAGAACAGAGCGCAGGCTCAAGATGCATTTTAAAACACTGGTTGCATTGACAGCCCCCTGAAAAGCAAGGGCTCCTCTGCAGTGGCAAAATCACCAGCCCTCTCGAGTGGTATCGATGGCCATTTCTTCAGAGAGCAAAGACACCCTCCGAACCCACCATAATGGCCTTCCAGTGTGCTGGGAATGGCAAGTGACTGATGTTTGGGCAGCTGCGTTTCCAATGTTTATTTTGGGTGAAAGACTTTTTTTCCTCCTTATAGTAAATGTAACAAGCAAAAGTATTGCCTGAAAAGTATTATTGAACATATGTCTTCTATTTTATTTACTAATATTTTGTTTGACCTTTTCTCTCCTCCCTTAATTTAATTATTGTTCTTTTCTTACAATGATGTATATAGTTTACCCAGTAGAAACAAATATAGTGATTCATTTATATGGTAAAATCTGTAACATTTTAGTCAAAAGAGAAAGTGATACCCAGACATAACAGAGTTAAGTATTGTTACTAAACATTTCATTAATGCTTGCAGGCCAGGCTCCAGTTTACAGTACCCTAGTAGTGTCATTTCATAGCAATTCTCCTCTTGGCCGTGAGTCTCTCTGGCTCTCACTTATTCTGCACATTATTTAGTTTCAGTTAGCAAACAGGGATCTGGAGGGATCTGGCAGGTTTATCTCATTTGTGGAAGTGTCACCATTCAGCTCACTGTAAAGGCGTGGAATTTCCACTGCCTCTGTTTTAATTGAAGGCTGGTGTATTGGCTAGAGGATCAGAAGGGGCCAAATTGTTTAAATGATGTGATATTTATTATTTTTTCAGACTTCTCAGGGATTCTTACTCAACTCCTGTCAGCCACATGCTTTATCTAACCTGACTGAGCTCAATGATACCTGGTATTAACATGTACCTTTGTTTGCTTTAACGGTGCTTACTCCTACTGGTTTTGTCCTCTTGTAACGCCAGAGAATTACGGCAAAGGAACTCAGAGCTCACCGCAGAAATGTCTTGTCTTCTCTCCAACAACCACCTGCCACATAGGTGTCCAAGGATAAGTGCCTTCACCTGCATGTTATCGGTCAGGCTGGTGTTTCTATCAGTCTGGTTGCCTATCTCCTCTTTTCTCTACTTTTTGCCTGCTTCTTGATACTTGTTCTTCACAGTCCCTTTGGATTGCTTGTCTCTGCCTTTTGAATAAGATTAGGTACAGGACTCGCTTTACTCTGCTATTTCCTGTACATTCTGCGCTTGCAGAGGCTGAACTAGATAATCTAAAGCAAGTGTTTTTCACATTAGATTTTTGTCCAATATAGGCAAGGAAACAGTTTATATCGGTTTGCCTGGAAGCCTCTCTGTATCCTTCCCTGAATGAGAAGCTTTTTAATCTGTTGAGTTTTCAGTATCGGTATCTGAAGCAAAACAAAGGTTGGTGACTATCTATGTGACTGTCATCTTCCTCCTAGTCCTTTCTCCAACAATGGGGTTTCTCTTAGGTTCTTCCAAGATATCCTCACGAGAAGGGAGTCCTAACCAGGATGCTGGGCCCACACCATCTACTCAGGATATCAAGGATGGTCAGATAAAAACCTACAGTCTGAGTACTAGCCTCAAACAAAACCACTGAAATGTGAATCCACTGAATGCTGAAGATGTGTACATTTAGGGCTGCCTGCAGGCGTAAACTGCTGTGCTTAAGACATCCCACTAACACAAACACTGCTCTTCAGTCAGCCTGCTTGGCAAATGCCTAGGATAACCTAGAGTGTCCAGGCACTTCTCTCTTTGTATTTACACTCTCGTGTACTAGAGGAATGTTAGTCGGCATGTAAGCCTGTAACCGGCCAGTCGACAGTTTATGACTTATCTTCTCAACGATCCTTCCCGTTGAGCGCTGGCACTGCCTTGTCATATCCTATCTTGCTTTACAAATTTGATCTGGCCCTGTTCCAGCTGTAAGGGTACAGCCTTGGGTCAATGATCTCTAGCTCCTATCGGCACCAACTGGATAACACTGGGAAACGTTTGCAGGGAAACATCCCTAGCAAAGAGCTACATAACAAGATAAAGCATTACTGGGTTTTCCTGAACACAGGAGTTAGCCAGGATCGGTACCATACCCAGAGATCAGCCTATAATTTTTTTCTTATCATAAAGTGAATGGAAAACACAGAAGGTAGCAATAATTCTTTTGTCCCTTCCTGCAAATAGTAATGGCCAAACCCTGAGATCCATTTTCCTGGTTTTATACTACACCACAAAAAAAACCAGAAATAATTTTGCCAAAGTAATGACACCAGCACCATTTTATGCAAGTAAAAATCAGGGAGGACTTCTGGATTTGACCCTATCAAGAATCAGTCACTGGATAGGATGTTAAGTGTTGAGTTGAGCCCAAGCACTGGCTTACTTGTTTAATACATGTGTTGTCTTCATATTGTGTTAACATCGAAAAGAAAACTTGCTGGACTGGGTCATTTGGGACGCCAAGCAAATCTGACGCCATCAGGGCTGTGGTTACAGGAAGCCTAGCGTGGTATGCACTGAGCGGTGTCCCTTTGTCCTGCCTACTAATCCTGTGCCACAAGAGCCAGCACATCCTTACTACTCAATTCTTTTCTCCTTAGACCTTGAGTTGTCAAAGCAGCTAATGAAAACTGGGAAAACCCAGTAACTGCGGACTTCAAGAAAATAAAATAAGTGCCATGTAGTACTCAAAATATTAAGGAATGTTTGTCTGCCCTGTTCCTGTCTATCTGAAGAATGTATGCACTGAAAACAACGCTTTCTTATGTAGTCAAAAATTGTACTGTATCTATTAACCAAAAAAAATAAAAAGATTCTATATTTATACAGCCCAAGGCTCCTTTGTGTCATCTCTTGGCTTGAAAAGTGTTGTCCTTGAAGCAGGATATAAATAAATAATGCAACAGTTTCGAGAGATTTTTACAAGGCATAGATCTCATATTAATTTCTACAGGGGGTTCAAAACTTAGGACATAAGCCCGCCACACTGTCATTGCTCAGAGGTATCTAACCACTACATTTGCTTAAAAGATTCACAGATCTCAGAAAATGCTGGCCCAATTTGCTGGAGAAATACACAAATCTAGCTGCTGCCAAGAACAGTCCATGAAACACAGAGGCTGCCGTCTTGTTAAATTTAAAATAAATAAATAAATGGGGCTGAGAGAGAAGATAGCATCAGAATTCTGCATTCTAAGTAAGACCCACGTTCACCAAAGCATGTAGGTACATAAGTCTGTGAAGATAATTTGCAGAACATGGTAGCATTTGGGGGTTGTTCAGATTCAAAATTCCAGAAACTGCGTTTCATTTAGTTTACCGCAATATTCTAAAAAGAACACAATTGAATAAATATTTCCCAATACACAGCCACAATGTTATTGAATTCCCCCTTGAATAAACTCTGCACTGTTGAAATATAGAATATTCCATGCTCTTATTTTGTAGTTAAGGTCTAACATTTAGAAAGCTGAGGAAAAAAATCTCCCAACAATAGTCAAGTGCAGCAGGTGTGCCATTTTCCTTACCAGCTGGCTAAGATTTCTGAAATACTATTTCCCATTCCTCTTTCCATTTTGGTAGCACAGCAGGTTACTACTGGCAGAAAAAAATATTAGATCTTTGCAGATTTTTACAGGCTGACAAATACTAGTTTCTACTTATGTCTTAAAATAAATACTGTTATTAGACAAAAAAAAAGCGTGTGAGTTTCAGAGCCGTTCTTCCATTAGCAGTCTTAAAAGTTATTGGTCTGTGTATTTTGCTAGTCACATTAAAAACTATGAAGCACTCAAGTCACTTCAAACATTTTAGTTTCTCTTCATTCCCTGTTCCAAACAGTCCTAGAAATAAGTGTCTAAATTATACATGTCATTTGAAATGCAGCAATCTCCTTTCATCCACATAATGAGCAAGAACATTCGTCTCTGTAAACTATAAAATGTTTTAGTTACTTATATAACTCATGAGTCACTGCATGCTAGGCAATATAGAGTCTCCTTTATGAGGAAACTAATGTATTAAATGGTGGAAGGAAAATATACAAAATTAACTCTGATTCGCTTTTAGCACAAAACGTGAAATATTAATCACATACAGCTTGAGTTACACTTGCGGAAGGTACTCTGTTATGGCATGCCTTCCTTGGAAAAGAATTTGGGGGAAAAAAAGTACAACACTAGGAATCAGGAAATGTAAGCTTTTATTTTAGGTTTTTTCTCGGTCTCTTACTTTTGGCATATATGATGTAAAAGAGTTTTGTTTTTACAGCAGCAGCACGCAGAGATGCAAGACCAGAAAATCTCAATCGAAAGTATTGAAACTTGGTGGTTTGAGGTGATAACAATCCAAGAAGAAGATAGGGACTAGCAAGAGAAAGATTTAGGAGTAAGATAAACACATTTTGTGGTGGTCATATTAGAAAGCTGAGAAGAGAATCCAGCTGACTTCCAGTCAGGTCCTTTTTCCTTCCTCCCGTAATGAGACTTAACTTACGGAGGTTTGTAAAGCGCAAAGGCTTTGAAAGAGTGGGAAACGCTGCTAATTTTATATGCTTTGTACACAGTGAGGCCCATAAGCAGTAGATAATAATTTTGTCTCAAAACCTATGAAGCAGCCTACAACTTTCACAGGATCTGAGAGTACATTTTATCACCGGCTCCTACTGACTGTACTGTAATGAACTTGCTCTGCATAAAGAGTAGATGAAGCCCTACAAGAGCCATAAATATAACCATCATTTTTAACACTATTGAAGTCAGTTATGACAAGTTGCAATTGTTACTATAGCCTGATGAGTTAGTATTCATTAAAACTTAGAGAAGAGAATCTACTCTGTTTAAACTACTTCCTTCTACAGGGACTTAGGAAACAGAACGCAGGAAATCATCATTCTGGCGATTCCCTTCATCTTTCCTCATCTGCACTGATGCACAACGTGAGACCTGTCCGTTCCTTTCCCCACTGCAGAGCCAGTGAATACTTACTCCGTACCTGCACAAACCACAAGGGCAGAGTAACATGGCTTCTAAATATTCCTATTCCATATTTCTTTAAGTGGCCTCTAAGATAGGGTTGTTGCTCCCAGGAAGTAATAGGACTGAAGGGTATTTCAAAATATAAACTGTCATAATATCAAATGTCAAGGTAATGAAATTAATGAGGAGAGCCCCCCATATTCTTCCTAGGCATTTGTCATTGAGGATACTTAGTCTGAATATGTGATCTACACAGAATTCCTTGGGTCTGAATCTAGCCTGTTCTTCACTGAGAAGAAATAATACCCAGTAAAGAAGAAATATTTCCTCTGTGGTTTAAGCTGTGCACCTTCTAGGTCCAGAGATTTTTCTTCAGAGCGTGGGCTGACTGCAGAGGAGATAACGAGGTGGAGTTAGCCTGTCAGCCCTTCGCTGGCCAGTGAGCATACATAAGTGGCTCTAGTTGAAATTAAAACCTACAACATGCTGTGAAAAATAAGTAATGCATGTAACCCGATGTAGGCAAACACAACTGTTTGTCTTCCTTTAATGGCAGGTAATTAAAGCACGATTCTTCCTGCCCTAGAAAGGGTAGGAATATATGTCTACTGGGTACTCTTGTCTAAATCCATGGCAATGATACTAAAGGATTAAATCCATCATTTGCATACTTTCCAGGGCAAACTGTAGCTCCACAGGTGGTTTACTCAGTACAGTGATTTCACTCAGAGTAGGATTTGACCCATCCAAACAAAGAAAAAAGAAAAAAAACTATTTCAAATATTAAGAGTGACATCAGGAACCTTATGAAATTCAACAAGGACAAACCCAGCACTTGGGAAGGACTAAAGCCTTGAAGTAATACAGGCTGGGGAACAGCTCTGCTGAAATGGCCCTGTGGGTCTTGGTAGACATGAGCTGAATACGAGCCAGCCGTGAGCCCTGGCAGCATGGAAGGCCAGTAACGTCCTGGGCTGCATTAATGGGAGCACAGCCAGGGGAAGCGATTATCCCTCTCTACTTAGCACTTATCAGACCGCATCTAGAATACTGCAACCCTCACCAGCACAAGCAAGACACTGATAACTGGACCGAGTTTGGCAGAGGGCCACCAAGAAGGTCAGGAGCACTTGCTCTGTGAGTAGAGGCTGAGGGAGCTGGGCTTGTTCAACCTGGAGAAAGGACAGCTTCAGGGGAACCAAACAGCAGCCTATGACGAGGCTGTCAAGGAGGAGCCGGACTCTTCACAGTGGTACATGGCAAGAGGAAGAGAAATAAGACACAAATTGAAACAAGAAAGGTGCAGATATGGACATACGGAGGAACTTTCTTCTCCACAACAGCCAAGAAGTGGAGCAGGTTGCCCAGCCAGGCGCAGACCCTGCTCTGTGCATGAGGGTTGACTACAGACCTCTTGAGGTCCTTTCCAACCTGAATTATCCTACGATCAAGTCTGACTCATCGTTTCATTCTGATGATTGTCTGTGTAGTCAAATTATCAGCATAAAACCTCCGTGCCACACAGATCTAGCCTTTCAAAGTATTAGTGATTAGCTAGTGTTTAGCTTAGTGAGTCACCTTAAGCCTCAGCAGAACTCTGAGAATCATATATAAAGTGGCATCTGCTAATAGTTAATGACTTTTTTGTCTGCATCGAAACAAAAGATGTGGCAACACTCGTCTCACATACAGACATGAAAAAAAATGGCATTCTTCTTGTGTAAAAGCAAGCCTAAGTTGGCTACTCTAAGAAAACTTACAGGCAATTTTATCTTGTGGCTTCATATGTTCACTTCTGCCTTTTGTTTTTTCTTAATGCTACTCTACTTCACTTGCCAGATAACAAATAGTACTCAGTGTTCTCTCAGACCATAATTTATCCATTTATCACATCTAAATATTGATACTAGTCATTAGCCAATCATGTCCACTATATTAATTGTGAACTGTCCATTTCCCTGAACTTCTTTCAGGGTCGCATTCTTATCGTAATCCTCCGGAAGGGGCAGTCTCCAAAATCACATCAAATTTCTAAGATCATTATAGAAAGTTTTTAACAACCTAAGAAGACAGTCTTCTCCTTTGCAAATGAAGCAAGAATATTTTTTTCCTCCAGGTCGTGTGGAGGAAAGAGGACCATGCATCTGTCAATAATACACTGTTCCTTGATGGACTCAGATGTGATGAGCGTTTCTCTTTTTTCCACAAATTTTTCTTTTCACAGTTGTTACTGTGAAAACTTTGTAATTTATAGCTTTTCTCTTTTGTCTTTCTTTCTTCCACTGTAACATTGCTAAAGAAAAATTCAAACCTGACAGCAGGTAAGATCAAAGAGACCAATAGCATAATGAAGTCCTTGTTTTGCTGAAATAAAAAGAATTAGCCACGCAACTCCCATATGTAGGCCTGTGCCTTTTGCCTTCCAAGCGGCTGTGGATGAGCAATATTAGCATGACTTTTTAAAGCTAAGACTACACACTTAGTGATCCTCAGGGCCAACAGAATAAACCTGGGCATCTCTGGACACTCTACTTGGAGTAGCTGTTGTTTATTTTTAAGCTGGACCACTGTCACAGTGAATTCCTCAAAAACCCAAAGGTTAATTTGCTTTTCATAACTATGCATTTAAAAAAAGAAAAACAAAAAACCACTTTATTCTTTCCTAGGAGAGTTTTGACCTTTTATTCATGTATATTTTTCAAATCCTGTCTTCCACTGTTTATGCCCCAAGCTATAATGTCACAAACCATCTCAGCATGGAGCAGAACTACAAAGACAAGCAGGGGTAAAGCAAGGAGAACAGGTGGAAGGGGGTGAGAATCATGAATGTGGTGGATCAAAGTAATGGGCTTCCTTAATCATGTCTACTAAAACATCTGGGATGTACAGAATTACTTTCCTCTCTTTCCCCAAAGCTTCTGCAACAAGCAACAAACCACCCTCACGATATGATGTCAAGATAGAAGTGTAACATGACTTTACAACCCCACAAAAGGAGGATAGGTTGGTGGACTGAAGCCAAAACATTACCTCCTCAAGCACTAAAATAGCTAGTTCAAAATCTGAACATCACAAATGACCTCTTGTCTATCTGATGGGTTGTTTCTGAACTCCAAGCTGCACTGGAGGTTACATCAATAATTCCTCCTATTGTCATGATGACTCATAAATGGATCAGACAATTGCACTGACACCTATTGAGTCAGCATCCCTCCACTGCTGAATGGTATTTTTGTGCTGATGCAACACTGTTTTCCCTTGATGCTAATCTTTGCATTTGTGAAATCCCAGATCCTTTCAGGATTTTGTAATAAATGGGACATGCCAACAGATTGCAAAGAAAAACTGAAGTCGTCTTCATCTTCATTCCTTCCCTTTGTATTATTATTTCCTTCCAGAAAGGAAAAGCTAGGAATTAAGAAGAAAAAAGGTGCTCTTCTTCAAATGATGCTAAGGACAGTTTTGGAGCTGGCCATGATGCACCGCTTCTCTCTGCTCTGCGAGTTAAGTACCTGCTTCTTACTGGTGCCAGGTCCTGCACTGCTGCATCAAACTTCCTTAAGGGAGCTTCCACTCAAACACAGAGAAGCACTGATTTTGCAGTTCTCTACTCTGTGTCTCTGACAGCCTACGCACATTTCAGTCAAGGGAAGAAGGAATATCCCCAGTTGATAAAGACAGAAAACTAGATTCTACATCTACCCAAACCCAAATATTACTTATTCAAAGTACAGCCAGAAATTTTCTCTAGACTTGAGCAAACCACAGCTCTTTAAGCAAAAAATGTGACATAATACTGCCCTAAATCATGCTAAGTACTTCCCTCTTCCTAATATTAACCCAAGAATGGTACAATTAATAATAATCTGTTTCCTAAGACTTCAGTTAGTTTTTAGGCGTCAGGGAGTTTTTTATTTAAGCAAGACTAACGCCCGTCTTTTCTTCTGTTTTAACCCTCGTCTTTTCTTCTGTTTTAACCCCATTCAGTAAAGAGCAATATTTCTAAAAGGTTTAAATACTAATTTCTAACTGAGTAGTCCGTCAGTAAAGAGAGAAATGGAACAAAGTATGAAAACCCTCTTCGTGCTGCCCTATTTCAATCTGATACAATGGGAAAAGACCTGAAAATGGAAAGTAAGTACTCATCGTAGCTTGAAAAATCTATGCAAAGGCAGAAGAATCTTGGTACTGTGACACTAGTAAACTTTGCTTGCATCAAGGATTTAGTTAAGTCCCCTTGACACCTAACAGACCAAGCTGCACTGATATCTGGATTAGCGTATAGTCAGACCACTTGATTCTCTCAGATATAGTCCACAATTTGCCCTTCAGAAAATTCACTCCTTTTCTGTTTCTATGCAAAGTGCTCAGCAACAGTGCTACAGAAGAAGGGATGTCACCTAAAGTGAAAACCCAAGACGACTCCCAGCTGTTTCCTCAGCTGAGTGTTCCCTTCCGTTTTGGTCCTCCTTTTCCAATAGCAGGGCCTTCCACTTAAACTGATGGCAGAAGTTTCTCAGTGCTTGCCAAGGACAGTGAAAAGTGCTTAGAGTGGTTCAGAAGAGGGTACACATAAACAGAACCAGAGCGACGTTCCTGCCTCACTGTGGGAAAGTAAGAGAGCAGCAACTAAACTACAAAAGCAAATAAAAGAAACAAACAAAACCCCCAAAACAAAACAAAAAACACATTCATGCGAACATATTTATGAGCAAGTGGTGACTAAAGTTTTTTCCTTTGTGGGGATCTCTCTGGAAAATTCTGTAGTAGACTTGCGCATGTATGTGAATGTATAGCACAACAGACGTTTCGGGGACATTGTACAAAACCAGAACAGTATAGGGTATTCAGTATCAAGGCGACATTAACAAGACGAGAATGTTTAGCCTGTCATACCTCAGAAAACAAGAAAAAAAGCCCATTAGCTCATCAAGGGCCTTGTAATTTTCTCTAGAGACCCTGTTTCATTCTCAATTCAAGTCCTCTCAAGCCCATCTCCGTAAGCTGTGAATACACATAGGGGAAGATCATGTGGTCCTTTACTAGGTAATTACTATTTCTTTCTGTTTTCCAACATATAACATGTAAATATCCTTGTCTTGATAATGAATAACTAAGTTTTGGTTTGTTCTGTAGAATATCGTTCTCCCCAAAACTGAATTATACCACCACAGCATGCCACTACTAAGACAAAACAACGAAGAAAGGTTTAAGTGAGATTTATAAAGCTCTGATAGGGATGGACCCTATTATCCCCAAAGTAAATAGTATCACTGTTATGTAACTTAACACATAATAACAAAGAAGCTTGAACTCCATCTCTGTCTGTCTGTATTTTGTAAATTCAAATAATGGAAGACCAAGTACCTGATGGCAAGTACCTGACCAGGACCCAGTGAGTAGATCTCCACCTCCAAAAAGTAAATCCAAAACTCTCTCTGCAGTTATTTTTGTCTTTGAAACTGCCTGCATAAACATGGAAAATGAAGCTGAGGCCAGTGTGTAAATCAGTTCCTACATCTTCTTGCTACTGTTGTTCCTGGTTCTGGGGACGTTACCACTTTCTCTAAAGTATATGGCAAAGATCACAACTGGAAGAAGACAAAAGGCATCAAACCAAAGCAGACCATTACACCATTTCATTACTCTAGGTTCCTGTCCTTTATTTGGGGGTTTAGGAAATTCAAACCAAATGACTATGTAGGGAGCATACTTGATTTGCTTTAAAGGCAGACAAAGGCTGCAAACCGTTTTGTAAGCACAGTACAAGTTACGTCAAAATATGTGAAAAATGTCCAGCAAAGCACAGCGTAAATCCCAAGATGGATTCAAGACCCTCCCTTTGTTTTTGAAGACTCTTCAATAGAAGTCTGAAATCTGGGAAGAAATACTGTACAGGCTGCATTTCACAGGAGCGTATTTGCTGGTGTTTATATTCCCACACTTCAGATAACATCTCACCATTCCCAGTTACTCCATTTGGGTTGGGTTAGGTCTTAGCTGTTACTCTGGAGGGATCAGGCATATTTTTGGTTATTACTAATAGCTAAAAGATTCTCTCCTGATCTGCGCTGATATTTCAAGTAAGTAAACTATGTTTAGTAGATAATCTGTATTCACACACACACACACAAAAACCCAAGCAACAAAACAGGCACAGAAAAGTTTAGGAGGTTAGGGAAGACATAGACCAAGGGCAGTCCCTCCATGGCACAGGTGGCCTTTGGAACAGGTACAAACCAAGCTTTTAAAATACTGTCATTTGTGATGTGCAAGGAAGTTAAAATGCCCGAGGGCTATTACAAAAGCAAGGAACCACCGAAAAACCTTTTAGTCTAAAAGAGCCCCAAGTTGAAGAGACAGAAGGTGAAATCACACTTGAGCAGTGCCACTGTTCCAAGGCAAAACATGCAGGACAAAGAGCCATAGCAGAGCCCATCCACGTCCCCATCTGCCTCCATTTGTTTTCCAAGGCAATAATAGGATATTAGCAAATCTCAGGCATTTTTGCAGCTGGTTAATTCTTTTCACCATCATCAAAATGTCATTATGAAGTCATACCAGAATGAAATTATGAAAATGATACTGCAAGAAGACAATTGGAATCAGTTGGCAAAATCAATTCTTATATATAGAAAGTAAAGGCTCTAAACTAGAATTTTTGGCATGGGATAGCCAAACCATAAAGGAAGCGTTCTTTTTCCAGCATGGTTACATACTTATGAGGAAATGAGCATAAGATATATCCCAGATAAGAAAAAACTCCCATAAAAGGAAGAATTCCTTAGTATTGTACTTTTATTTTAAAATCTAAGTCCCCAAAATTGACATGAAGTGTCACACGAAATATTTCTAGTATGAAATTGAAAGAAAAACATTTCGCAGACAACTAAAAGAAGTTTGTCACATACGCCTGCAAAGAATGCTTGTTAGGACTCTATTTTAATGAGGCATGAAAGGGATTGCAAAGAATGAAATTTTAACACAGCTTCAATATTTACATTTACTAGTGAACATAATTTGCTCACAGAAAGATTGAAAATGTAATCATGACACTTCATATTTCAGTATTTTTGCCACATAGATAAAAATGTGTACACATTTGCAAAATCATTTCAATCTATCATCACTGGTTCATGTGTCTTACAGAGCTGAGAAAATGTGTAGAAACTATGAAAATTAGGAAAAGATCAAGTTTGATGAATTCAGAGTAGACACTACTTGTAAAGACAAGGTACTCATCTTCACAAGACAGAAAAATGACCACAGTTATTTACTGGAAAGATTTTTGGTTATGGATTTATTAAATTGCTAAGACTTTTGTAGTTTTTTAGATTAAAGTGTCTGTGGATGGGATAGTTTGGGTTTAGTTGTGTTAGTTGACGTCTGTCAGAGAAAAAGTCCTTTAAAAAACACTTGCAGAAAGCAAATAAATATGTGCTGAATTTTTTGAAAAAAAGATGTTAAAATCTTGAAGTCTTTAGGATTGAAAAATCCATAAAGAGAACTGAATAACTGACTTCTTTTTTTTAATATGTGTAAGGTTTCATCTCAACCACTTCAATGCACATCTAAAAGGAAAGACAGTCCCTTTGTGTACACTTCAGCTGAACTATCTGCTTTCTGACAAGACAGACTCAAAAATCTGCCACACAATAGCTTGGACCACTTCATTAAAAACAGCTGAGAAATTATATTAACAGAGATGTAAACTATGAGAAATGCTGAAATACAATTCCCTTTCTGTTAGACTCATTTGAGTGTTGATGTAAAGAATAAGACATTAAAGAATGCTGTGATCTTGTGTTAGTCTTCTTCCCCACTGCTTCAGCCACAGATGTTGACAATTACTCCCCGGATTTGCAGTTGAAACTAAAGAAGTCAATTCAGACTGGGGTAAATTCACTCAACTCTGTATATAATGTTGTTGATCCAGGACATGCCATCATTCTGCAAGTTTGTCCCTTAAACCAGATTTTCCTCAGATCTATTATCTCGCTTTTTAGTATTTGAACAGATTTTGGTCATTTATAAGCATGCACTGCTGACTGATCTTCTTTGCAACAAGGCCATAGCAAAGATGAATCCACAAGCCAACTACAGTGTAAAAGAATATTTCAAAACTCCACTGAACCATCACCATAATATCCTGATTACAATTAGTTTGTGTTAATTATAGTGAAGAACTATGTGTCACTGTAGTTTTAGACATTTTACTAGTAATACTTGTTCCAATAATGAAGTAGCTTGTGACATTCATCCCATTTAACTTTTACTTCTATTCTTTTAGGCAAAGATTGTTGAATGCTTATATAACTAGGAAACAAAATAAAGCTGACCTTCTCTGCAAAACATTACAAATTTATTCTCAAGCAAATATATCTTTCTAGTTGTTGCACACAAGGAGCTACAGATTTTGCACTGGATTTCATTCACTTCCCTGCATGTGACATGTAAAGATCTGATATACAAACCCTGCTACCATGAGCCTACAGAAGGCTGTACTCAGCAGCTGAACCACTCAGGCTGTGTTAACAAACAGGGAAATCTGGCATTAGGTCAGGTTCTCAGTGTAAATCTGTTCACCGCCAAGAATTTCCTGATAGCATGAACAGAGTGTGCTGAATAGGTATTTTGAGAAATAGCCATGATTTCAACAGTTGGTTTGATTGAACCAGGCCTAAACACCTTTCATGGCCTCAATCTATTGCTGCTACTTCACTAGTCAAATGGAAAATCGAACAGAAACATGAGACACTCCTGAGAAGTGGAAGCGTGTTCACTGGCACAGCACCGTCACTCCCAGCTGACCCTATGGCAAGGGGTTTTATTCAGATTCCCTATATCAGCTTGTTTTATTTTGGTGCACATACGTAAGCTGCTGCACCTATAGGGGTATTTGCCCAGGCTGATTCTCAATGTATTATTTAAAAAACAAAACAAAACAAAACAAAAACACCCAACAAATCAACAAAACCAAACCCAAAACCCACACACGTGAGGAATAAAAGCAAATGCAATATCATTGTTCTCATTGTCACTGTCTTAAGAAAAAGGAGAGTTGGAATATCATAAATATCCATAAGTAGACATGCCAAAATTCATCTGCTATCTACACCATGCAAAAGCCGAAGAAGAAATTTACCCTCCAACAAGTTACTCCTAGTTTTGACACTATTAAAACAGGATGCTGGAAGTTTGACCAGTGTTGCACAAACACAGATAACATGGCTCAGAAAAACGTACCACACTGTAAAAGTTTAGGGCTTTAACTTAAGGAGCTTCCAGTAATCTGTGACATATCAAGAATAAGAATATACTTTCAGATCTTAAACCGTGAACAGGTGAGTGACACAGAGCACAAAGGAGTTGATCCAAAGCTTTCAGGGAGATTTATTTAAAGGGTGTTAAATACTGTTTAAGATTGCAAGACAGCACAGCAGACACTGCAGCCTAAAGAGTGCAACCTCAGCCTCAAGTTGTGGGACTGCATAGAACAAGGGGCTCGGCAGACACCACAGGCTCAGTGCTTCACTGACAGCTCTTAATGCCCTGATCCCAGATGTGAAAGTATTGGCAGAAACAGCCAAGAAGCAGCGTTTCATTGATTCTGCATTAAGATGCTGCAACATCCTCCAGGATGCAACCCAGTCAATGCTAAGGTTCATTTCAGTCTCCCTCCAAGAAGCCCCACAAGTTGATGTCTGTGCATCTAGCACAACTGCCAAGGAAACCAGCAAGCGATACAGCCAACTGTGGGAACACGCTGACCTTGTGCCAAAAGTCAATACCCAAGTGACTGTTGAAAGTTTCAGTGATTTCTGAGGTGGAAAAGGGTGATCAGGATGCGAAAAGAGAAACAAGAAATTTCCATTTCCTACTTCATGTGCATAGGGCACTTTATAAAACAACACATGACACCAGGTTGGTATAGATGTCTGAAGTACTATGCCCCAGAAAGGAACAATGCAAATGATACCAGACAGATCAACAGCGACTGTGAACACAAACAACAGTCACGATCAACTCCAACACAGCTTACACACAAGAGCGAACACAAGAACCAGACAGGATTCTGGGGGATAGCCTGTAGGTTTGGGGGGGGACTGAGTTTATTGAGGATGGGGAGTACAAAGAATTCTTTTTTCACCCACCACTAGTGGAAGTACCTTTTGACCACAGTTTATTACTACGGCAGAGGTTAATCCAAAAAGATTAACATTTTCTGTATGTTTTCCATAAAAGAATCTGCACACCTCAACTCCCCAGTGTCTGAGAAGAAGGCACTCTCTGAACTTCTTACACCGATGCTGTAGAAATCACTGGTGACCTCAGCACATGGTATATGTTGATTTTTCCACCAACCACTGGACAAGGCAAATTCTGTTACTATCAACTATAACAATAAAAAGTTTTATGAAAAATACAAACTTTGTTATCAAAGCATTAAGCGATCAGTTAGCCAGTCGGACTACTCTAGAAAGCCAAGAGGGATGTGTAGAGGAAACTGGAGGTAAGACTGTACTAGGGTAAAAGAGTGAACAAAACCCTAATTAGTCCATAGATGGGATAATACATATTCTAAAAGTGCAAAGTATCTTAAAACCATTAATTTGTTTTAAGCATTTGGAAATAGGAGGAACTTGAGTGAAAATCTGCAGTATTTTCTCAAGTTAATTTTGTTAAGTTAATTATGTCATCATTTCTGATCTTCTGTTGAAACGTGCAGTCCTCTGCCAGGTGTCTTAGGATACCACCCACAGCAGATAAATATCAAACCAAAAATATTTTTATAAAACGTTCTGCTGAGCATTCTCTGAAAAACTTGTAACAAAAAAGCACTCAGCAGTTCAAGATCACAGTTAGAACAGGGAAAGGGAAGGCAAAAATAGTTGTAATCCCCCTTTGCATTGTCCATCAATTCAGACAAAACTATAGCTTCTGATTTACGTGTGAGCCAGCAGCCTCAGAGCTGTTGCAGCTTCCCTCGGAACACAGAGGCCAGCAGTAGGTAACCCCCAAGAGTGGCTAGCGTGAAGCATGCAACGCGTGCTGGCCTTTCTCAGCACACCCAAAATGACAGCAGATGTGGAGATGAGTCAGTGTCGGGGGATTCTTGGTTTTTATAAGGGTCTTTGTGCAATGGAAAAATACCTTTTATTCATAAACTCAGAAGGCTGGTGCACACTGAGCAAGAATGGGTGTAAGCGAGTTCCATTATTTTTCTTTGCTTCCACAGTACAGGGACTCAAAAGCACAATGTCCTTGCTTGCAATCTTATTGCTGGCAATGCTTCTGTTAGGGTGCCTAGAGGCTTTTGTGCAGGCAACAGCAGTATGTCATTTTAGTATCAACTCCTGCCCTTGGAAATTATTAAAATCCAGCACATCTTTTGAATGAGAAATGAAATGTGTTCTCCAGCAAACCCTAAAACTGCTCAAGTTGCTGGCAGCTATGTTAAAACAAGGGTGTTCAAATAAAATTCCTATTAAAAAAAATTGAATTGAACTTTTCAATAGAATTAGATTTTCCTGAAATTTTATTAGCTGGCAGGTTCATAAACTACAACAGAAACAAAGGAGGAAAACCAAATCATTCTTTATGAGCTATAAAAAGGTAGCAAAGGGGACCAAAAAAAGCACTTTTTTGAAATACTAAGTCTACAAATGGTAATTTTATCTCTTTCTGATAGTAAATGGCTCCTACAGATTTGTTAAGGTTATAAGTTCATAAAGTGCAGAGTCAAATGAGCTCTCTACTAAATCCCAAACAGCACTCCCAGTTACATTCCCATCACAATGGGGGAGGGAATTAAAAAGCCAGCCCAAACCACCAATACCCGGGCGGCATTTGCTTTTACCAAGGTTCACAGCAACTACACAGAATGGCAGTATGTTCTCAGCAACTTTCATTGTCACTGACTTGGACTAAAGAAGCAAAGATGGGTATTGAGCTTCGCACAGCAAATCTGTTGAGGAACGACAGTGACTGGATCCTCCTTGGGCCACTGCCTTGTACACTCCCTACCTAAATACCGTAACTCATCTTGGGTCCTGGCCATTTCTGGTCTGAAGCCCAGCTGGTCCAATTAACTCCACATGGCAAATCACTGCACCTGCATCTTCTAGGGTCTGCAACACACCAAGTCAGTCTAGATGATCTAATGGTCCCTCCTGGCCTTACACATCTACGAATGAGGCAGCAGGCCTCCAGTGACTTCAAAGAACTTCCCTTTGCCCCTTGAAGGATTAAATCATAAGGGATTATTTTGCCTTCCCTCCTCCTGCATTTCTAGTTAAAATCATTTTCTTCACCTGCTCTCCCCAAACAACTGCCATGTAATAATTCAAGCGACGTTGCCCTCTAGAAGAGGCTGCATTCCAGAGCAGGGCAAATTACCAATTTTTCTATAAGGAATTCTGTAGAGCAGAGTGCTTCAGTCTGAAAAGCACTGGAAAAATACATTGCTTTCACAGACTTAATTGAAACTACTCTTGAAGGGCAATACCTGATTCACTGTCACCTTCATTCCACATACTCCTAGTACCTGCAAGATCACAGGTTAGAAACACCGGCAATTGCTGCTCAGCAAGTGAAGCCATTTGACTGAAACCTTCTAGCAATATACTAAATATATACAGCTACTTCTGGTATATCAGCTTAGTTACGCATCTCCTAGAACTACTCAGCAAAATATTACAAACAATGGCTTTGCTTTTGGGAATTGGTTGTCATAAACAAAAGAAAGAAAAATTAAACAGTCTGAGGTCAGATAGTCCTTTGCCCAGGGCACAGGATCCAAACCTGTCCAAAAAACCCTCTGTGTCCCTACCTCTAACCAAGAGCATCTCTTAATCAGTGTTTTAAATGTTTTGAAATTAAGTGAGAAGCTTCTAGTGGAAGCTATGATGAGTGTAACTGCTCATTCAGCAAGCTTTACATCCTCTATCTATAGCCCTACATGATATAGATAACATAACCTTCTTACTGTCCCATCACTAATAATATCATTAATGCTAATACAGATTAATGCTTTTACTACGCACCTGAGCAGAACAGTCTTCCAAAACAGTCTGATTATGTTTGAAGAATAACTTCAAGCCAAGCCCTCCTTTTCACAGATCCTGCATTGGCTACACCTGCAGCTTTGCAGGAGCTCCTCTGGGGAAAGGAGAACTGGTAGGGCAGTGCGAGAGGCAGATGCATGGCTTGTTGCTGTTCATACTGAGCAAGCCTGTTCCACAGATTGCATTTCCATTGCTCCAAGAGTAAACCTACTGCCTCGCCAAACTATTTTTGAAAGGTAAATACATTTATAATTCCAAATAATGACAAAACTGCACGGGATAGCAAATAGAAAGGGTTTCTTTGAAGTAATCTCTTAAAAGAGTGAATGGAATGTCATCGTGCTGGAAGCTAAGGGTCAGACTGTCCTAACTACCAACATTTGTGCATATTCAGCAGTGACTCATGAAATCATGAGCCAGAGCTGGTGACCTGCAGGAATTCAGTAAGAGCCAAAAGAGAACTGAACATTTGTGTGGATAATTAGAACATCCACATTTAGAAGGGGTCAAAGAAATACAGTGTTAGAGGAGAAACAGAAACCCCTTGGGATTCAAAGTCAGAATACATGAGAGAAACTTTCCCAAAACTTGCTTATTACATTTTCATCCTCTCTGCAACTTTTTGCACCTTTCTCTGAAACCTCTGGCACTACAAAATGCTGGATACTAAATGTAGCAGCTGGGTATGAGATGGCACCTTGTGGTCTCCGGTAACAAGCAATTTCAAAAACATTCACTGTGAAATGAGAACTAAGAGCTCCTCATCTATGCATACTGCTCATGAAGAATGAACTTTCTCAGAAGCAACTGTGAGTGCTCCACTCTGTACAGTGTCTGGGAAGTGTCTGTAAAGCATGTCATAATCCAGACACATTCCCAGCCCCACGGATCTGTAACACTGGAATTGCATTTTCAGAAGTCCAGCATTATGCACTCCATTTTCCCTGCTACCACACAGAGATACACACACTTTCTTAGGCATGCTGCCCCAAAGTCACTTCACTAACAGTTCTTAAAACTGGAGGCCACCTCCTTGACCATGGAAGAAGCAGAGCACAGGGCATGACGATTGGCATCCTTGAAGATACGTATCCCACCCCTAATGACAGTATGTTGCTGTGCTTCACTTCTTTCTTCCCTTCTGTTCAAATCAAGCACACAAATGGAAGAGCTACACTGTGATGAGAAAATGTCAGCTACGTAGTAAAAGACTCGGCTTCGCAAAGCCATTTTAATATCATCTACTCTGTGGCATTTCTAGGGCTTGGCTCCAAATCAGGAATATTTCTCTGGCGTACAGCTCGAATTTGCTCTCAAAATACAGGTAGGCAATCCAGACAGACAGTCCTGCTCTTTCAATATTTGCACGCCTCTCATAGAAACTGGGGCTTCCTCATGAGGGCTTTGCCTAGTAAAAGTTGTTTTCTGCATCCAAAGGCCAGCAAAGAAGGCAGTATCTTGAGACATTTGACTATAGTAACCATTTTGTTAGTTCTTCCAAGAAGCTGAGTACTAATTTTGGGAACACTTGATGCAGTAACTACCACAATTGTGCACAATATAACTACAATGTACTGATGCTCAGGAACTGCACTACAAATCATCTTCTTGATGGCTTTGAAGTTTTAATTTTTTTCCAGGGGACAAGAAGACATTAAGGAAATTGCCGTATCTATAACGTCTTGTACACAGCATTTTGAGAAAGGGGTGAATAAATGTCAACAAATTTCTATACCACAAATGGGAATGTGGGTGCTTTTCAGATAGTGATCTGTTAACGTAGCGCACACAGTATGGTAATTCAGCCTCCAAAATTCCCATATTGCCTTCATTAAAGAATGATTCCCTGTTGTGTTTTTTTTCTATTTCTAAAACTGACTTAAAATACCATTAAATAGAATAAATTTACTGAGCTAGAATAGAGTTAATAGACTGTCTTAAGTCTGCAAAAAGTGTAGACCCGATTTCCTCTTACATGACTGTAAATCACAGTGTAACTCAACTCAGTAGTATGCTCCGAAAAGCAAAAAGGAATCAGACCTTCAATTTAGGTTCTCCTGACCATTTGTCCAACTTGAACACTTTTTGCAAGATCAACAATATATTACCTGGTTTCAGGCAGTCTAATCGACTATGGTCTTTATTTTTTCTGCTAATTTATTCAGCAGCCATATAGTCTTCCTGTGGTTAATTCGAGAACTCACTCAGGCTTGTCTAAAGATTTTATAAATATAAACACATTATCTCTTACTGTATCTTCTCTTCCCACCTATTAATCTCACAACAATTAAACTAAATGCTTCTTTTTAAAACAAAAAAAAAGGCTACTAGGAAACTCCATGCTAAAAGGCAATAATTATTCCCAAGTTCATTCTTAAAGGAAACAATAACACAAAACAATACAAAACCAATCAACAAGCGGTAGAAAGAGCACGCCTTTGAAAACAAAGTGCTCACTTATACTAATATAAACCTCACTGGAGGATGTGGTGTTACACCAGTATGAACATTAACCCATATCTGGAAAGAGATGTAATCCCACCTTGAACAAGTTACGCTACACTGAGGACTTCCTTTGCTCTTTGTATACTCAAGGCCTAGGTAAGCAGAACAGATCCTGGAAAAATGGGAACAAAAGTCATCTATGGCTTTTTGTTGACGTGAATTTGATTCTCCGGTAACTCAGCTCTACTGAGAAAAAGTTCAAGTTCAAAGAGCTTTCACACCTCAAAACAGAATAAAATAATCAAGGGAATTTTCAGTTAGGCAAAAAGCTCTGCTTATCCTGCATGTCAGTGAAATCTCCTTCAAAGACATCTGACTGCGGAAATGCTCTGCAAAACAAATTAATACCTGATGGACCAAATCAATCCTGGTTAAAGCTCAGGCCAGGTGTAAGGATGATACCATACATCTGCTATGACCCAGCATGTAACAGTGCTGATAGGAACTGAAATACTTCTGAAACAACACGCTCCAAAAATTAGCACAGGAAATTCTGAAGGATGGTTCTTTACCAGCGCATTTTATTAAAGTACACTGCACAGTTTAAGGAGCTGTATAAGATAGGAATGGGGTAGGAAGTATGTAAAAGAACTATATCAATATTTACTTGCTCTTCTGCAATTCAGTGTAGCAGCACAAAGTAAATTTAGCTCTGAGAAAACGTAACGGCTTCATAGAGAAGCCTGCAGAATTCAATGTCTCTCAACAATATTGAGGGCCAAACTTTCTTAGGAATCAAGAACTATTGTATTAGTAAGGATAAAGAGAAAAGATAACTAAATATTCAATCTCTAGAACATAATCACATAATCTAACTAGAACATAAACCCTAATCACAGACAGTTGGTTGATTTGATAAAACAACCTCTCTAGTCAATCATGATTTTGTGGTTTAAAGGATTTCTTGTGCAGTTTTCTGAGGTATCTAGTTCTGATCTGTCAGAGATGTTCCAATGGAAGTGAGACCCAACGGTCTCATACAGCATGGCAATTCCTATGTTCCACCTAGCCTGCCACGTCCCAGTGTCACATAACAGAGAGTCGAGTCATACAATCTTTCAGATTACGCCTAAATGGTGTTCTGATCAACTGCATTTAAAAAAATTCCATAGACAAGTCCAATGTATTAAAGAGAAATGGCACCGAAAACTGCTACTTGCATAATTATACAGTGCTTTTGCAAAACTTCCCTTCTGATTTTACATGGAGACAGAATCTTCCATCACTTCCTCATCTAACTGCTGAACGGTGTCATCGTGTGATTTTTTCAAATACTACTGATCTCCACTTCATCATCATCATCATCATGCACAATCCATGCACAATTCTTGCATAACCTTGTTCATCCATAGAGGCTTCACCTCACTGGTGAAGTAAGTTATTCAACTAGATAAAATCAGCACATTTAGAACAGGGCTTTATGAAAATGAATCAAAAAAGAGAAAATCCCCTTCTCTTCCCGATTTTTTTGTTGTATTTTATTTGTCTGATTAGTATAAAGCATGCAGTTGGCCGGCAACTTGGTCAAGATCATTTTTCCCCACTGCATAACAAAGATTTCTACAACACAAACAGTCCTGTTACTTTCTGGGAGCTCTGCTATATTAGATTTAAAGTTCTGGAAAAGAAAATGAGCTTCAGACACAATCCTGACAGCAAAATAACAATGTCTAAATTTATGTCAGCTATTCAGAGCCCACAAAATAAACATAGGCCTAATAATCTCATTAGGAACTACTTCCCTGAGGTGGCCATTCTGGTGATGACTTCACTGATAAACAATTCCAAGTATTTATAGCCCACTTGGACTGTAAATTAGAAATATTAGACAAAAAAGGAAAAGAATAGGTTCGAATTGCAGTGGTGTAAGTTTAAGTTCTACCACAATAATCCTACTTCTCTGCTATTTTTGTAATCACAACAGCATTCTATTTCATTTTCCCCAAGGTGAATGGCACAAAGGCATATGGAATAAAATGAGTTTGCCTTCTTTAGGACTATTTTATCATCTTACTTTAACAGATGAATAATAGCAAATCTCTTATCTTCCGCACAGCAAATCTTCCACACTTTATTCTACATTACTATGTATGCAGCCATATACATGGTCTCATACATACAAATTTAAACAGTTAGAACAATATTTGAAAAATCAAAGAGCAAAAAAAGTGAAGCGGGTTATGTAAAAATAATCCCGATTACAAAGGCAAACAGCAACATTACCATAAGGGCAACATCCACTCAGAATGTGGATTTATGTTAACTCGTTTTAATAGATATTTCCTCCCATTTTCTTTCATTTAAAAAGTTGAATTTGAATTTGTCCTCTGTGTTTGCTCATAGAATTAAAATTTGTCGAAATTGCCACTCACTCTGTTAGCCCTCTAGAAAATAACTGATGTCATTATTGAAATGACTGCTGACCTGTAACCAATGGCTTGTTATTAGTATGTATACCACTACACCGCTAATAGATCATTATAGAAACAAATGCAGACTCATAACTTACATATAAACAGTTAAATTAGATTTATTTCCGTGAGAAGACAATGAATGCAATTCAGGGATGTGAAGCTGTATTCCAAAATCTGCCACTGGAGTAACAGTATTTACCTGACAGGACTCTGTTAAGGCTTAAGTAATTTTGACAAGCTGCAGTCTCAACAGTTCATGTGATGTTTAAAGGGAGTATCTCATTTTCTCCAATGTCCTTTGCATGTACAGTCACCCAGAACGAAGGCATGCAGCAGCCTTCGACTAGCACACAGCAAGAATACCCAGAGGCCTCGCCCCCCACAACACAGTGATGTCTCCCCCAGAGGCATGAGGCATGGAAGGAGGAGCTCTGCATTAGCTCCCATCTCTAGATAACAAAGCACACCTCTGCAAAATGTAATCTGTAATCCCGCCCAGAACCCTTCTTTTTTTTTTTCCTCCCTGAGAAGCAAGTCCTGATTCTTCCTGCACTCAGGGCAATTGCTATATGCAGTAAACTCATACTCAAATGGTGGTTGGGTACTATTTTAAAAATAATTGCACTTAGCACTTCTTATGTTCAGGGCACTAAGCAGACAAACACGTATGAGCATTAAGCAAGGAAGCATTTATTAAACAGAGGACCAAACGCTGTACGCCTAGGATGGTATTTTGGGACTGGCAAACAAGTTTGCTGCTTTCCTGACCTCCCCCTTCGCTTCCCACCTGCAGAGCGGGGAAGGCCATGAGCAATCCTCTTTGCCTTGGTCACCCCCCCAAAGCCCCAGCTGACCTCCCCGAAGTTCTCCCGAGCTGCCCTGGCCAGAGGGAGTGCAGGCGGGACGCAGTGCGGCCGGCGCGACGGCGGCAGGACCGGCTGGAGCAATGACGATCGGTCAGAGACATCTAATGGCGACATTCGTGAAGTGACAGTATTTCTGCATCCCCGGCAGAGCTCCCACTTGAGCACAAAAGGAGAGCTTCAGAGCACGGATCTTTAGATACAGGACTCGCTTTGCTACTCTGAGATGGCAGACAGAGCCCTGCAAACTGGTACAGTTTATAGGAGCATCGCATGGGCCCTCAAAAAAGCAAAATAAAAGGCACAGAAGCATTTTTAATAATAGGCTCCCAGGTGCTTTGTTCAGCCTGAACAAACCCACAGGAATGTCCCCGACCCACCAGAACGCCTACTGTCCAAATGCTGGGGCTAGATTTGCATGTTTAATTTAACTTAGGCTGTTTGCATCACCCCATGCAGTCTTCTCAACAACTGGTACTTCAGCACCCTTTTAAAGTTGTATTCCTGTTCCACTAGGTCACTCCTCAGTCAAGTGATTCAAAGGTGAGAATTTTATCTCTCTTCATGAGTCAGTGTGATCC
This sequence comes from Cariama cristata, assembly GCF_000690535.1. Taxonomy (NCBI): domain Eukaryota; kingdom Metazoa; phylum Chordata; class Aves; order Cariamiformes; family Cariamidae; genus Cariama; species Cariama cristata. The sequence goes on along the minus strand of NW_009604557.1, from coordinate 14,181 downwards.
AGACTTGAGATTAGTGTCTGGCAGTTCAAAAGAACGAGCTGACAGATGATAGCCCTTCTTGATAGACAGAAATGTTTTAAATAAGCAAAGGAAAAAAAGGTTGAGAAATCAGAGAAAGACAAGAAGCCTAATAGGTTATCCATTCTACTTCCTTTTCTAGTACTGATCTAGTCAAGATACCTACTTCTAAATGGAAAAAATAAAACTAAAAATAAGATTAAAAAAATAAGAAAAGTTGAATTAAGAATTTTAGCCTAATATGAAGCAGCCCAAGCTCAAGGCCTGCCTGTCCTTTCTGTTCCTTAGCCCTCTCTCAAACAAATTCCCCCCACCTGGTCCGGAGGTGTTACAGCCTGCTCCTCCCCCAGCTCTGCATAGCACAGGCAAACTGACACTGGAGATTTAACTGCTCAAGGAGCTTTGTGCCTATTTGTTTTAAAACTTCTGTGAAAAGAAGGAGGAATGAAATTTTAGGTTTAGAAATACTTCCTTGGCCATTTTTTGCTGAATCAGTTAGAAAGTCCATCTCCCTCCCTTCATCATCGTGCTCCAGGAGGATGGCTCTAAGAGGAGGATGAGCCAGTAACCCACTTGGCCCAGGGTCGGGGGCCTTGCTTTGCCTTTCTTCTACAGCACTCGCCTGTGGGTGTTGTGTCCTGAGTGTAACAACCCAGGTCAGTAACTTCCATAATTCCTTTCTACCTATGACTAAATGTCCTTCTTCAAGGTTGCAGGTGCTTATGTTACTATGGACAAGAAATTTTGAAAGGCAACCTCACCCCTGAACCTTTGTTAACCTCTGCGACTTCCCTATGGAGGGGTAGACAGGAAGGAAAGGTTTGAACTTGTAGGAAATAATTTTTTAATTCAGAAGATCTTTATGTTTGGGAGTCTGGTTTTTGTCATAAAGTATTATAAAATGCCTAACTCTAAAAACAGTGATTATATTTTATGAAAAACAGGTCACTGTGATCTGGGACCTACCTCAATACCTAATAATGGAGGAAATCATTTTTTCTAGTTAATTTTAAAACATTAGGTCAAAATAAAAGAAATCTGCAGCTTCAAAGAGAAATGATAAGTTGATGAGATAGTTGTTGGAGCTGCATCACCACTGTAAACTGTGGGGTCCAAAATGGGCTGAATGGAAAAATTTACCTGAAATGACAAATAAATAATTTCTGAGGCTCTGAATTCACAGGGGACTTTGTTGGTTTGGGAGGGTTGTTTGTTTTCTTCAAAATTGCCTTCTGAATTGGAGAAAACTGATGCAGAACTTTTTTTTTTTTCATGTTCTGGGATCAGATTTAAACGTGCGCTCTTAACTTAAACTAACTAATACAATTTAATACAAGCGTAGTCAAAGTAATGAAAATTATATCCTAACACCTGCTAAACTGGCTGAGTTAAAGTTCAGGTGGAAACTGCAGCTTTCTATAGTTTACAATGGGCTGCTTTATTTAAGTTTCCAAACTATTCTGTCCAGGACTTTGAAGTCCAAGTCTTGACAAAGCCTGTTAATTGAGTTCTAGCGTTTTTGAAAACACATAAAGAAGTCTCTAAATTCACTTCATCAAAATGTTAGCCAGTAAAATGAAATGTAATTAAACTAAAATGGCCTGAAGAATACGGCTAATAATCAGTGCCTCACTTTATAAAACAGCTGTTGCTTTCTTTTAGCTATTATTCTGGTATTTTCTCCAGTCATCATCATCTAGCTTACATAAGGGCTGCATTGGTAGTACGTATGATATCTCTTTGTATTTTGTGTCCTTGTAATAACTTACAAGATTTTAAAATCCTAGGGAATCCATTCATGAAATAGGTAGAGTTGAACCTCTAATGGAAGTTCATTGGGTCTAATCTCTGAAACTTCAGAGGAAAATTTTCCTCAAAGATGGAATGACTTAAAATAGACTTTGAGCAAAGCAGAAGAACCGAAGTTGACTG
>NW_009604557.1:0-12204 GCF_000690535.1 Cariama cristata | reverse complement strand
AAGGGGCCTCAGAGGCTGGAAATGAACTTCCTTGCTCTAGAGAGGACAATGTGTATGGTAGCCTCATCCATTCCCGACTTGGAGCGTTAAAGCTGTCTGCTGGAGTGACTCTTTACTGAAGTTGCAGAAATTTCTTTTAATCTCTTGGACAAGCCAGTGCAGTCTAAGATGTGTTAAATTACTTCTGCGAACAAACAGGTTTTTTCCATTCCTTTCTAGAACAGTTAATTACACAGAGCCCCACTGAATACACGAAAGCTGCCTCATCCATTCCCGACTTGGAGCGTTAAAGCTGTCTGCTGGAGTGACTCTTTACTGAAGTTGCAGAAATTTCTTTTAATCTCTTGGACAAGCCAGTGCAGTCTAAGATGTGTTAAATTACTTCTGCGAACAAACAGGTTTTTTCCATTCCTTTCTAGAACAGTTAATTACACAGAGCCCCGCTGAATACACGAAAGCGGATGTTATCTGCTTTCCTCTGGGTTTAGATTTGAACGCTATAGTTTTTAACCTGGGTTCTCTCAGACATGCCTGCCTGCTGACTGAGCACAGTTTTTACTTTGGCATAGAACTGAACACTGTAATTTCCATCCAAACCTTATATTGCATACACCTGCAGCATCCAGATGGCAGGTGCTGGTTTACTATCAAGTGTACTACTTCTGCTTCCATAGTAGATCCCAGATTTGATGCTCTTCAAAGATAAGATTTCTATGAAGTATCACAAGCTGTTAGAAAAAGAGTCTTTAAAACTGTTGGAGAACGCGGACTTAGTGTTAAGGGCACATATCTAAGTCATGGGAAATGGACAGGTGCCATCTTAGCTCTTTCCTTCGCTCCCGCCCCCATTAGAGTTCAAAAATACTTTAATCTGTCCAGGTGGAAATATTTCTGGCTTTGTCATTTAGCTTTCCCAAGCACAAACTACAGAATGCTTGTCAAGTTTATCCCTAATCCATTTAGAAAAGCTACCATGATCATCTTAGAGTAACTTTTATATTAATGTGATGTAGAGTTACATCTGAGCCAAGTTCTTAGAGGTAAAAAAAACCAGTTGGGTTCATTGTGCTTTCTAGACCGTTAAATAAATTACTGGTGAGCTTTTCATCTCTAAGTATGCAATTATATTACACATCATCTGTCCCTAAGGGAGAAGTCACAGGGTTTAAGTACCCGCAAAGGCAGTATAGAGTATGTGGCACCAGTGCTTTAACACTTTGATGCTTTTTCAGATTCAAGCCAAGTGATCTCCACGTGGTTAAGGCATGTGAATAAAAAGACCAGAAGACACTAGTGCTTCTGCAGACCTTACTTGTCAGATAGGAAACTTGGAAATGCTCTGATATATACAGTTTAAATGGTCGCTGTTTGATTACTTGATCACCTACCAGTACTTGCTTCTTTATTTTTAAAAAATAATCTGGATCATTTTTTTACATTGCCTTACTGGAAAAATTTTGCCTTCTAGCCATGTTGCAACCCATTCCCTAACTGGGACTTCATGTGTGCTGTTGCTTTGTGCTGTGCCCTCCCAGGACTTGATATAATCTCACTCCAAATAGTTAAGATAAACAAGAATTTTTGTGAACTTTGCTATGTGGAATCTGAAAACATTGATTCTGATCTCTTTTGGTAAAGAGCAGAAATGCATTTACAAATACATACAAACCACTCCGCAGAGCATATTTTTTTTGTACCTTGGTAGTTCATGAAAAAATTGCAACTTGGCTGTGAGAATTCAAAATATATTCATTGGCTAGCAAAAAATGAAAAAATGAGATAATCCACTGTATCTTTAAGTACTGAGTAACTTAAAAAATATTTTGAAGATTTTTGTTTGTTTGTTTGTTCTCTATGATTTGTAACTGGTATTAAAATAATTCCATTCTCTCAACAAAGCAGGGATGAAAATAAGAAGAAATCACTTCTTTCATCAAAATACTTCAGACTACATCAATGCCTTTTGGTGAAAGGGGAGGGTAATTTCCTTAAATTCTCTGTGGTTCTGAACAAAACAGATTCATGAAAGCTTTGAGATGTTGAAGATTTTCTGTCTGAAATTGGCCTCCTGTCATTTAACAATTAACAAAATTAACAAGAGTAGCTTAAAATTTTGTTGCTTGAGTAGGAAGGCAAGGTCTTTGTATAGAAATTGAGTTGTATTTTGCAGATCTGTGAATTACAGTTCAAGTAACAAGACAGCGTATCTCTTACAGGTGAATATTCCAGCGGTGGCTGTAGAATTGGGTAGGCATCGCTGTTTTATCTTTTCAGTGATTAGTGCTATCTTTGGAACCACTACTGCACTTCACTGTGTCCGACTTTCTCCTTTAAATGCAAACGCTGCCGTTGAAAGAGAAGTTCCAGTAGTATGCAGTCAGTTTAGCAGCAGTTCCAGCTGCTCCCGTTGTGATGCCTGTTAATCAGGACAACTGCTGTAGAAAGGTGACTGACTAGGCAGCTACGTTATCCTCTGCTGAAATCAAAATAGGTCACTCGTGTAATTCCCGAATATTTCCAGGCACTGAGTTCAACAGGGTCTTTGTGAATGATATAATTCATCCAATTGTACAGCTTCCCTGTTTCAAGATAAATGCATTCCTGAGAAAAGGTGCTTTACCTGGAGGTTTTTTACTATTACTCCCCTTAATTATCTGAATTACTTCCCCAGTTAAAAAGATGTACATTTTAAGTGACCTGGCAGATTTAACATCCTACCAGTTCTTTCTTTGGATCATTTTTACTTCAGATTCAGCAAGGTGCAAAAGCAGTTATTATATACTGGGTACAGGTACCGTTTTCTTGGTTATGTCCACAAAGAAGGAATGGTCTTATGACAGGGAGAAAAACTTAAATTTGGGGTATCAATTTCTACCTATGATCCTGGAATACTTAAACTAATTGACTTGACTAGCATCACTTAGCTGTACCGTTAATTGTGTGTCCACTTCTGTCCACATATCCTTTTATTTATCAGCACTTCAGAGTAGTGACTGTCCTTTCTAAGTGCAAAGGGGTCCTGACCCGACCATGTAGTTCAAAATCAAATCAATGTTGCCATATAAGGTAAAATTTAATAAGAATCAAAAAGGTTCTCTTCTCCACTGAACATGCTTAAGGTCCCCATTAGAAGATGCAGTGTCAGGTAACAGCTCAAATTCCTTCTTGGAGACAGCAAGCAGCAATGGTTATTTCACCTGCTTATGCAATTACTAGGTTTAAGTCATAAATGCCTTCTCAAAACACCCCAGCCTTCATATACTAACAGATTATCACTGTATTTGTCTTGGTTTTGTTCCCCCTGTATTACTGGCCTAAGCAGGTGTGGTACTTTGAATCCTGGAGAGAAAGAGGCCCAATTAATGAGAGGTATTGTTTATCTGAGACTGAAGAATGTGAATCGGAGAGGATAAATCAGAAGTCTAATGTTAACAGTGTAATTTTAAAAGGAAACTTAAATTTGATTTGCTGGTGCCAGCTTATGGCACAAAAAGTTACTATACAAATGTTTGTGCTTAGCCAGTACAATCACATGTAGTATCCTCCGCGCAGAGGCACATCATTGCTTGCAGTACTTTTAACTACAGAGCGGCTCTGTTGCCCTTTGGCTTACTATTTTGGACTCAGTAAGAGTGAATTGTTTCTGGATAACACATTTAAATTCCTTTTATATTAGCTATTTATGTGTTCATGAAACATTTATTCAAAGCGATCAGGAGAAGCTATTTCCTTATCCCTGCAAGCAGCACAAATACAGACTTCAATCTTTGAGAAACAAGGTGTTGCTGTCACTGAATTGTTCCCTAGCTACTGGTACTCAAGCCTTCCCAGAGGCAAACTAAACCAATTCTGGAATGCTTCCGGACTCTACCGGCTTCTGAAATGAACATCCTTCTAACATATAGTTTGTTTTCCATGGGTTACCTTGAGGCACTGACGTAGTAGAGACTTTAGCAATGCACTGAGTCATGCTGGGCTACGAGAATATCTTTGGGGTGCTTTCTTTGTGCCTCACATTGCTAAGCTGATAGTAAGGGTGATTGTTTATCAAGTCTCTGAATTGTGCTCTATGAGTTTTGGATTCAAGTCTCACAGAGAGAGATGGAAGGACAAAAGCAATCTTCTCAAGTGCAGACACCCAGAAAGGATCTAGGAGATGCTACAGCAGAGGACACAGGGGTAACTTCTACCGAAATAGAGATTTAAATCACTCTACTTTGGCCCCACTGATTACTGCAGTAAAAGGCTTATTTTGAAACGCAGGATGAAGGGATGCCCCATGAAAATAAGAGGCTTTACAAATAATACTGACCAAAGGAACATGACAGAGCTGCTTGAATGTTAACTTGATTCACAAATGCCTTTTGAGGTTTGGAAATATATTTTTGTTGTGTATTGGGACATAAAGAAACTCTGTTTCTGTAACTGTGCTTACCTTCCTACTGCTCCAACTCCAGTCGCCTAAAAGGGACAACTCTCCCTCAAGTCAGGGAAAATGTGTTTTTAAATATTTACCCATGGAATGAACTGCATCAGTTTAAACTTAAGACATCTGCTAACTCATTACAATCCTTTGTATTAACAACACAATTTTAATACTTAAATCCTGTGTCTTTGACCACAATGTATGATGTAAAAACTAAACTGATTTTAAAGGAGACTATTTTATGTCATGCTTATTTTTGTAGTCATAGAATCGTTATGGTTGGAAGAGACCTCAAAGATCATCAAGTCCAACCATCTACCCAATGCCACCATGCCCACTAAACCATGTCTCAAAGTGCCATATCTAAATGTTTTTTGAACACCTCCAGGGATAATGGGTCCACCACCTCTCTGGGGACCCTGTTCTAATGCTTAATGACTCTTACAGTGAAGAAATTCTCCCTAATATCCAACCTGAACCTCCCCTGGTACAACTTCAGACCGTTTCCTCTTGTCCTATCGCTAGTCACCGGGGAGAAGAGACCGACCCCCACCTGGCTACCCCCTCCTTTCAGGTCGTTGTAGAGAGCGATCAGGTCTCCCCTCAGCCTCCTTTTCTCCATGCTAAACACCCCCAGCTCCCTCAGCCACTCCCTATCAGACTTGTGCTCCAGACCCTTCACCACCTTCGTTGCCCTTCTCTGGACTCGCTCCAGCACCTCAATGTCCTTCTTGTGGTGAGGGGCCCAAAACTGAACACAGGGTTTGCGGTGCGGCCTCCCCAGTGCCAAGTACAGGGGGATGATTGCTGCCCTGGTCCTGCTGGCCACACTATTCCTGATACAGGCCAGGATGTTGTTGGCTGCCTTGGCCGCCTGGGCACACTGCTGGCTCATGTTCAGCCGGCTGTCAATCTTTTACTTTCTGACAGTCCCAGCAGAGTACCACATTGTAATATTTGGCAAGACTGGCAACTGTTCTTTAAAGTGTTTAACATTTAAAAAAAAAAAAAAAATTTTGGATCTTAAATTACCAGAAATCACCTCTTATTTGATAATTCTAAGCCAGTCCTTTCCTTCCCCTTTAAAACAATAGGGGACAATCTGTTCTTCTGGATGATGAAACTTTTGGAAGTAAGAAACAATTTTAAAAATTTATGAAGTTGACAGCCTCCGAGACTACAATCACATTTACTATCATACCAGTTCAATGGATACAATAAACTCTTCAAAGCATGTCGCACAGACCTGTATGTACCTACCCCTTTAGGCATGTCGCTCTTCTCTCTTCAGCTCTAACAATTCTGCCTTTCCCCACCCACCCATTTTCCCTGCCTCCACAAACTAGGAGGAAGGAAAATGAGAGGACATAGAGATGACCTTCTTAGGGCTAAGCACACTCAATGCTTCACATTTTCCTTGCAGTGACAGATCTGGAATAGTTGAAGCTTCACTTCTCTCCTACCACTCAGCAATGGCACAGTGCTGTGCAAGTTAAAGGTCATCTGGAGCTGACTGCTGAGATATTTCCAGATGGCACCTGAAGATCCCTCAGGATTAGTAGGATTTGTCCTTGCATCATCTAAACACTGAAGGCATAACAGGAAAAGGGAAAGTTATTTAAAAGGTCTCTCTAGCAAAGGTTGCAGGAATTTCCTCCTGAATGGCATCCAGCTGGCTCACCTGCACAGCAGCCCTAGAGGTGGGAGATGACGGACACGCTAGCAGGCTTCTCCAGCTGACCTGCCAGGAAGGGAACCACTCCACCCACCACTGCACTGCTGCCTTTTGCTAACAGCAACCTCCAGAAACCTGAGGTCAAAATTAGACACAGCAGTTTAGATAACCCTGGGAGATGTTCTAATCTTTTCTTTTGTTCCTTCACCATCACTAGTACAGCAAGCCAGCTCCTGAGGCACTATAATTAGTTCAAGTCAATGTCCTTTGGTCACACATGTGGATGCATTTTACCTACATGGTATGCTTGAGAGTCAGATAAGCTTTGCCTCCACACCCTTCATTTTGTATCGTAAACAGTTCTCTTGGTTGAGCTTCATTCTTCATTCAGCTATAGAGGAATCACAGAGGATTTCAAGCTGAAGAGTGAAACAGGAGTTTAAAAAATGCCTGCAGCCCCTTATTTCGTCCTTTCTCATCTAGGAGTTCTAACTGTCTTTCAGTAGTGGCTCAGTCAAAAGTATGGATGGCTATTTAGCCTGTGTAAAATAAGCTAGTGGGTTTGAGGCTAGGTCTTCACATCCTAGGAATACAGCTGCCACGACCTCTGTCCCAGGAAAGGCTGGCTTTAAGTCCTTTAACCTCTGTTTCATTTCTTCCTTAAACACAGAAAAAGGTAAACAAATGATCCTCATCACAAACAGCCTTTTCTCCTAACCTGTCTTGTAAGGTCTGTGCCTTGCTGCAGTGCCAACTGTGGGTAATCACTTGTTTCCTAGAGTCTTTTTTTGATTCAGAGTTTTCCTGGCATCTCTCTCAATCAGAGCAGCCTGCTGGCTTTGTATTGCCTGATTAGCCTCAACCGGGAGGCAGCTGATAAAACAGTGGTGACGCAGGGTCTGCGCCTGCTGAAACAGCCAGGCCACCTTTTAAAACTACCCAGGATTGCACATTCTGTCAAAGCAAAAGAAAAACAGTTCTCAAATGAATGTGCTAGTAAACAAGCCATATCCAGGTACCAGGCTGTAAATTGCTCTAAAGGAACAGTTTGGGTTTTTTAATATGGAAAAACATGTTGGCATTCTGTAGCAATTAAAAGGGAACTGGGGGCAGACAAGGGAGAGTGTCAGATTAATGGAAACAAATTTGACCGTGGCAAGGCTGTTAAATGAAATGTAAGAACTGAGGACAGACGAGAGGAAGAAATGTCAGAATTTAACAGAATTTACTCAGATACCCTCAGGACGCAGACAAAAAAGAAAAGTCATGCAAATGTCCAGCGCTCTCACCTCTAAAATGATGCAGTGTACTGCCCCGTGTTTTTGTTTACTCTTCTACTGAGAGGAGTAAGCACTGTTCTAGACCTCTGCAAACCCTGTTCTGCTAAGGTGATCTGCTGGCGGGGCCAATGGATTAGTAGTTTGCACACTGGGAGTTCTGTTCTCTGTTGTATTCCTGTTCTTGCTATGTAGTTCCTACACGAAGGTCATTAATGAAGTTCTTAGTCTGGAGAAGTACATAAATTATTTTCCCTAGAAAGGATGGCAAACACTCCAAACAACTCCACCTACAACATATCTGGCAGTTACTATTGTCAGCCTTAACAAATGTTTCTCTGAAAGATGTTATGTATATCATCATGCATAGAGATGCATAAATTAGTGACCAAAATTAGCTTCAAATGCTCAAGTAGCTGATAGAGGAAAAATATTTCTTGCAGGCACGGTCAGCATTTGACTAGATCTAGTTCAAAATAAGCTTAAGCAATTCATTTTACTAGGAATAAGTAAATATTGGAAAATAAACCAGCTCAGAGCTTTTGTTGGTTTGCACAGATACATCCAGCTATATTTTTGCCCTATACTTCCCACAATAGATCTGCTGTTTCTCATACAATGATTATGTCCATCTGCCAGACGCATTCAGCTGAGGGAAGCAGGCAAGTACAGACTTGAATGAAAAATACTACCTGTCAGTCACCATAAGAAAAACTTCTCCAGCTCTAAGTTGTCTGTTTTAGTCTTGTCATGAAGATGTAACTGCTGTTACATGTGGCATGAGTTTTGCAGTGCTAATGCTTTTCAACTAAAAATAGAGATGAAATTTTGGGTTTGCTTTAAAAATGTATTGAACATGCTGAAATAAAACACCTTTCTTTTTGTCTCAGATGGTGGCTGTGACTTTCAGAGTTGTGGTTGTCTTTGGCTTGAGACCTCCTCAGAACTCTGTGTTTAAGCACTGTCCAGGCTGTGAATGAGTTCTGAACTCTGTAATGCCCAAACAACTTAGTAACTGGAATTACCACTCTAAGACTCTGAAGAGCAGAAAGGAAATAGATGGTTTTCCAAAGGACTTGAATGCATGGACTTCTGCACTATCCATCACTGGGGGTCCTCGTAGACTAAAGCCAAACCCAGAACAGAAGCAAGTAGATGGCTGTTTTCTGTGCTGTGTACGAAGAGCAGCTCTGTCTTTTGAATAGTCAAGAAAAACTGTGAAACAAATAATATGAAAAAGAGTTTCCCTGAGAGGAACAAAATGTCTCAAGTCTAGTATGCTGTCTCATCTCTGCAGCAGCATACGTACAGACTGGAAGAAGCACAAAGGCTTGTTGGCCAAGATGGCTTAGAGTTGGCAAACTACATGGAAGTAGAAGTCTTTAGAAGGAATATGACTCAAGAGTTCTGCAGAGAAAAGCATGAAAGGAAGATTATGCGGAACAAAATTATGCTGGGAAGAAGGATTGAATAATCAGGGTAGAGGGGAACACAACAGGAGTCTACACTGTAACTGTCAGCTGACATGCACTTATGCAGGATAAACAACCAAAAAACAGGTAAAAATATCAGAAGTCTCCACTGTAATTTAATTACTGCACTGTTTATTGATAGGGGTTCAAACCAAAACCTCTAGCAAGTCAGTGATACTTCCTGTACGCTTGTCTCGAGCTGTCCATGTGCTTCAGAGGAGATAGAATCTAACGCCACTGTTCTACGATTTTAATTTGCTCTCTCCCTCCACAAATACGTGCCAACAAAATGAAGCAAGCCATAAGTTGAATAATGCAAAATAATGTCATTTTGAAAATCTGTAACTTATTTTCTCCCTGTTCCTTAATATCTAGCTAAAATAGAGAAAATTTACTCAAAATGTACTCTGATGTACTCTCATGTTCCCAGAAGTTAGGTGGGTTTGTGTGTGTTTTTTGTGGGTTTGTGGTTTTTTTCGGTTGGTTGGGTTTTTTTTACCAAGGAAGTAGCAAAGAAGGTTCTTCCACAGAGCTACTGAAGTTCCTCACAAACATAAAGCCTTTCTTCTGTCACAGAACTCAGTCACAATTCATAACCCATACTAATATCACATAGATCCACTGTGAATATGACTATAAGTAAATGCTTAATGAAGGTACCTCTAAGTACCTCTGCTGAAAACTGATTTTGATGGTCAGACTTCTCCTCTATTCAGCCATCCATAAGTGGTACCAGTAGAGCGTTACCTGATTTTAAAAATAGGTAGTCTGATTTGCTTCTCTTAATCTTCAAATTAAATGTCAAGTGGAGGAAGAGCTGTGAGTCAAGTGCTTTTTTAACAGTTTCAGCATTTGCATATTTCTTTCAAAGTATGAAGTAATACAGTATGCCAGTCCTGGAAAGCCTCTGGCACTTCTGTAGCACTGTAAAGTATATGCACTCAATAAGGCCCAATCCTTGTTGGAGGTCTTTACCTTTGTTTCCTAAATGCCTTCATTTGCTTTCACAGGTATCAAAATTAACTAAATAATCTGAACTAAATTAACTAAATGAACTGAATAGTCTGAACCAAGCTTTTCCTTCAAGCAGTCTATTGGGACAAAAGAGCACTGAGTTTGTGGCTTATACGTTTGTACCCTGGAGGTACACCTGCATCTGGAAGATGACATCTGCTCTAAGTCACAGATGCACCGAGAGAGGCTTTCATACGTTCCCAATTGCAGTGATCCTATGCACCATTGTAGTGCTGGGGAACAAATCAGATATGGAAATTGCTAGTGTGTTTTTCTGTGTACGATGTGCCATTGGCATGTCTCCTGCAGTCTGAAGATATCAATCTGACACACACCCACGGTGATGTCCCTCAAGCCACAGTATTCCTCTTAGGAGACTTTCAGCAGCTTTGCTGCCACGTTAGGTCAGCTCCGCTGCCCGAAAGTAGCTGCAGCACAGCCAGAATTTCCCCGTTCACTCTTCTCAAAACATCTTCCTAGACTTGTAATGAAACACCTTGTGAATGTGGTGAGTGGCTGTGGGAAGTCAGGTCCTCACTTTCAATACTACACAAGGGAGAAGAAAGGCCGCTCACTCGGGAAACCCCTCAAAAAGGGAGTCCAGGCAGGCCTTGTCAAACTGCGTAAAGATACAAGCTGTGAATTCTTCAGGCATGACACTCTTGGCAATTCCCATTTCCCCTCTCCCAGCGCCTCTCTAAGTGCTATTATACTGCCATGACGTCTGACTTTGAAGCAGCAGAGTCATGAGTGACACGGGTCTTTGCAGCCCCTGACATGGACATTGTCATTATGTAATCTGTGTGCCATCGCAAGTTTATTTTTACAAGCATTTGTGTGCCCTCTGCAAGTGCTTGGCAATTACTGGTGACACATGCTCCATGATTTGGGGACACAGGATTGAAAAGGACATCATTGGTTCACTGAGCACAGTCCCCTGTATATAATCCTGTTACCAAGTTAATCAAGCTTTCATTTAAGACTAGATACAGTGTTTGCCTCTGCTGTTCCTACCAAATGCCTATTCTGGAGCCTCATTCCAGAGTTCAACACAAGATGTATCTCATTGTCCACCTTTGAACAGATGAATACTGAGGCTGTTCTGCAGAGGAAACAAGTCCTATGAGCAATGCAGGGAAATGGTATTGCCTCCTAAGAAAATAGTTGCCTAAATGGAAAAAAACAAACCCAACCTGCAGGTCTTGTTTCCTGATCCGCTTCATCTCTGTCTGCATCATTTCAGCTGAACAGATCTCTACACTGAGCAGTCAAAGCATATCTGTCTGCTGAGTCGATACCACACAGCTATACTACACCGCTTCTTGCTGTTCTCTCTGCAGAGCGTTGCAGGCTTTCTAAGAGGAGATGTATGACAGAAGATGATTTTGGGGAATGACATCAGATCTTTGGTGGATAATGGTGCCAAAAGGTAACAAACATGAAGCATCTACTTCACAACTTTTCTTTTTGTCCTGAAGACTCAGAATTGATCAGAATGATTTTGCATGAAAAATTGTTTTTGTGGATGTTCTTTATTACTTTAAATCAATTCAATCAAATACAAATACTTATTTAAAGATTTTAAAATAAGAATTTTGCATTATTTCAAGTCTGAAAATTGAGAGGTTTTTAAATCTTATGATTATTTTTGCATTATTTTTTATAACAGTCCTGGTGTTTAGAATAACAGATGCAAAGTGGGAAGGTGTTTCAGTATGCAAGAAGAAAGCATCTTGCTCTACAGAAAAAGAAGATATTCATCAAAATAAGTAGTGGACTTTGCTTAATCATTGTTTCTTTCTTACAGATCATCTCAACTATAATGTTATCGAAAAAAAGTAAAATTAAAAAATACCTAGCCAGACCTTCAGTTTTAGTTGTATGTTTATAAAATCTCCAAATAAACTTACTTTGTACTTGAAATCAGTGTTCAGGTACAATCTTTTCTACAGTTTGACTTCTCTTCACCTGAACTTCAAGACAGCCTCATGTAGGCAAGCATCAGTCTAAAGACTGTTTTCGGATTCAGTGATTCGTCCCGATTACAACCCTTCGGGATCAGTGCTTGCTTATGTTCATTAAGTTCAGACCACACGAAGAAACTATCAGACTGTGCAAGAAGATTGTGCAAAACAGAAGATTCCTTGTATTGAAACCAGAATTTGTTTTTCTAGAAACTGAAAATATTTCATGACCACATCTATTCTGCTAGAAAGAAGATGACTGCAACTATGGTCCCAGGCTACCTGCGAATAAAACGTACTATTCCTCATGCAGATGAACATCCATCTCATCACATACAAACTTAGAGGGCTCAGTGGGGCTACTGTCTACTGTCCA
>NW_009604556.1:2339-17849 GCF_000690535.1 Cariama cristata | reverse complement strand
GAAGAGCAACAAAACTGGTGAAGGGTCTGAAGAAAAAGTCTACTAATGAGGAGCGGCTGAGGGAGTTGGGGGGGTTTAGTCTGGAGAAAAGAAGGCTGAGGGGAGACCTTATCGCCCTGTACAACTACCTGAAAGGAGGTTGTAGCGAGGTGGGGGTTGGTCTCTTCTCCCCAGTAACTAGCGATAGGACAAGAGGAAATGGTCTCAAGTTGCGCCACGGGAGTTTCAGGCTGGATATTAGGAACTTCCTCACTGTAAGAGTCGTTAGGCATTGGAACGGGCTCCCCAGGGAGGTGGTAGACTCACCATCCCTGGAGGTGTTCAAAAAACGTTTAGATGTGGTGCTTTAAGACATTGTTTAGTGGGTTTATTGGGCATGGTGGCATCAGGTATACGGTTGGACTTGATGATCCTTGAGGTCTCTTCCAACCATAATGATTCTATGATTCTATGATTCTATGCCAAAGGGACATGCCTAAGTCTGTCACTGTTTAAGGTTGGGCCAGCATATAGATAAAATGGCAGTGTACAGCAGGGCCTACAAACATTTTTCCTCTTCCAAAAGTTGTAGCTAAGAGTGCATGGGGGTTTTATTTCTTTTATTTAAGGCAGCTAAGAAGGGGGTTTTCATTAAAGTAACGTTTTCACAGTGAAAATGTTTGTTGACTCATATTTTTTTGAACATTAAAACCCCTCCATTCAGGTCAGATGGAATTCCATACAATGCTCTTAATTTCTTTCTAAACTTCTAGTTCTTCTGGGCCCCCTTTCTACACTGGATATGGAAGAAGACACAGATGGGGAAAAAAGAGGTAAAAGCACAACAGAAGAACTACTGCTCCAATGTATCAACTCAGTATAAAGTTGCATTTTCCATTTTTATTCCATTTTATTAAGGAAAACATGAAATTAAAAATTTCCATTGAAATAAATAAAATTCCTATCTTTATCCAGGTCCAATACTTCCATAACAGAACAAGAGCTGGAGTTTGCAAAAGAAAGAAATCCTATTTCCTGGTGTCTTCTCACAAAATACTTTCCACTCAGTCAAGGAGCAGAATGTTATTGTCCAGCACAAATGAACCAACCCATCCAATTTGCATAAAGACTTAAATTTCAAAGCTTACTTAAAGACATGGACACTCAATTCCCATTCAATTAATGAGTTTTAAACATCCATTTCTGTTTTTTGAAAGCACAGCTGAAAATTCTGAATCATGTGTACTGTTTCTGTATTTCGTTTTAAGCACAGAATTAAATGTCACCTCCAGCATTCCAGGGAATCCTGTATATTTTTTTGTATCTCAGAGAGTTTAATGTTTTCTGTATATCTGATACCTGCTTAAAATATTTGAACACTTAAATGCATTTTAAGTAAACTAGAATATGGTATGGTAAAATCTTAATCTTGACTCTTCATGTGTGGGTTTCTGCAACACAATAAGTAAAATGTTCTTCTTTATGAAAACCATGCTTGAAAACAAACACATGCAAAAAGCAGCACTGTGAAAACAATTCGCAATTTTCCACCCAACCCCACACAATGATTATTGCATATCAATTACAATATTCACAGATCCATCTGCAGGAATTTACCTGTAATAGATTCTAAGAATATAAAAGATCAAAATAACTGCCATCAAGCTGTAGTACTGTTGACAGTTTCTCTTGTCCTTCGGCATGTGTTTTTAAATAAAATTTTAAAATGTGTTTGGCATTTTTTCAGTTGGAAACACTACATTTTACTTATCTCAGTTTCCACAGTACAGCTGTAAAGAACGCTCATTTACAAGATCAGCAGCATATGCTTCCAAACACACTCTGGTAAGGGTTTCTTTCACCTTGGTGGGGCATTGCTCCCTTCAAGTAGACTCACCTGATTTCTGTGGGGATACCAATGAAAGGAGGTGCTGCTCATACTAAATATAGGCATTACAGGCATTGTGATCTCAGCCTTCAACAAACAGAAAGAAAACAAAAAACCCCAACCAATCAAACAAAAAATCTCTAAATGTAAGCTGTCCCAGTCCTGAGTCAGCTTGTACCTCGTGCAAAGGACTCACGCTGTAGCAGTTCTTGAAGAATATGAGATGTTCATGAAGAAACATGGGAAAGACCCTACATTGCACCAGGGGAAGAACATGATGAGGAAGGAAGGGCAGAAACAAAACATTAGGAGCTGACCACAACTCCCATTCCCCATTTCCCTGCATCACCCAGAGGGAGAAGGAGGTAGAAAAGTTGGAAAGTTGAGCCTGTTGAGAAGGGAGAGGTAGAAGGAAGGTGGCTTTAGTTTTGTCTTTGTTTCTCATTATCCTACTCTGTTTTCATTGGCAATAAATTAAATTAATTTTCCACAAGTTAAGTCTGTTTTACCTATGATGGTAACTGGTAAGCGATCTCCCTGTCCTTATCTCAACCCACAAGCTTTTTTGTCTTATTTTCACTCTCTGTCCTGTTTATGAGGGGGAGTGAGAGAGCAGCTCAGTGGGTTTCCAGCAACTAGCCTAGCTTAACCCACAACATAGTGCTCACCTGACTGTTTATTTTGCAGGTTTGATCTTTTTGTCTGTTGAAGGAAACCCAGAGAAGTCTGCAGGAGCAGCTGATCACTGTCACAAATTGCAGAATATGGCAATGAATGTTTCCATCTCCCTGCTCATTTGTTGCTCAACAAATATGTCTAAATATCCTCTTAGAATAGCTATGAAGAAATCAAGCTATAAGGGCTAGGCCGATCCACTAGTGCAAAGAAAGCATTTCAGAGAAATTCTTTAAATGCTGGCAGCGCCTACATAACACCTAAACATGTTTTATATGTCTCCACCTATGGTTTAGTGATGTGGACATAAGTCTATCTCATCACCAAACTGGAGTATCTTGTGATTTCTGAGCAAGAACTAGCACCTCCTGGTTTTGGTACCAGAAGCTCCCACCTGTGTGGCCAAATGGTTCAGCTGTACTGAAGCCCATCACGTACACACACAACCACAGGAAGCTTAAGTTGGATTTGGGTCTGAGTCTATCAACACCTAGAAATCTTGTCAAGACTTGCGGTGCGAATTCCATAGGAAAACTGGTAAAGGGAAATAGGCATATATTTGTCTATACCTAAAAAGACAAGCATAGTGTCTTTAATAGCAGAGAAAGATGAGGTGCAACAGGTTGTGGTATGGAACGTTAGGACAGGAGCAACTCTGAGAGACACGGACATACCGGAGAAAGTCCACAAAAATTATTAAGGGACTGGAATACCTCTCCTATGAGGAAAGGCTGAGAGAAGTGGGACTGTTCAGCATGGAGAAGGGAATGTTTGGGGGGCCCCTGTTATTAATGTGTATAAATACTTGAAGGCAGGATGTAAAGACAACATAGCCAGGCTCCTTTCAGTGGTGCCCAGTGACAGGATCAGAAGCAATGGACACAAACTGAAAGACAGGAGGTTCTTCCTGAACATCAGGAAACACTTTTTCACTGTGAGGGTGACAGAGCACTGGCATAGGCTGTCCAGAGAAGTTGTGGAGTCTCCATCCTTGGAGATATTTAAAAGCTTCCTGGACATGATCTTGGGCAACCAGTTCTAGGTGACCCTGTTTGACTAGATGACCTCCAGAGGTCTCTTCCATCCTCAATCATTCTATGATTCTGTGATCTATTATGGTTTTTGCCTCAGAAAAAGGAGACGGGAATTGAAAAGAGAAGTCTCATGCTGCTCAAATAGCCCCAAATCATGTAGGAATAGAAAATACACCTCCTCCTTAAGATGACCAACCAAAGAGACAAAGGTTACAACTGCACTGTGGCTGGTAGCACTTGCACATAGAACTTGTCAGCTGCCATTTGTGCCACAGGTTAATACGATGCAAGACCTGAACTCCAGAATCCTGCTTTTTCATTTTTCCCACTGAACAGCAGTGACTACTTGTGTAGGTGCAAGATTCAGGTAAATCACCAGTGCTCTGAAAGCACTGTCAGAAAGAGAATACAGTTGTACAGTCCTACTAGTGATTTTGAGGTTTGGAACCTTTTTTTTTTGCTGTATATCTAATCTGCTGCAGCAGAGATGGGAAAGCAGATGGTCATGGTGGCAGATCAACATATAAGGGCAAATAATGGCCTAACAATGCTAGCCTGGATTCTACAGCTGCCTAAGCAAAGCCTGATCACAACTGCAGTCATTGCAAGTGAGCATTTGTATAGAACGGAGACAGTAGAACAACCAGAAAGTAGCAATTTACAGTGTATCACGATTTATTTTCTAATGTGGAAAGAGCAGCAGTCTAAAGTCCTGAGATATTCCACTGATAAATCAAGACAGAGGTTGCTCAACAATTCCCCTACCCTCCCAATCCCATCCCCAAATCCCATTTCCCAAGTAAATACCCTTTAAACTCTGGCCTGTGATAGCTGACAGATTAATGTGCCGCATGACTGTTACATTAGAGAAGAAGGAATGCAAAGCAATTAGTTACCAAGTATTGACAATTGACACAAATGTAGCATAAACTGGAGAAAATAAGTCCTGAAGAGAGAGAAAAGGCATCCCCGGTTTTCTGACTCTTTCTTCACTCTTCACAGATTATATTTTGGGGCAAGAAAAGAGGAAAAGAGAAGTACACAACAGACCATTAGAAGCCAGGAATTGATGAGAGAAGAACCAAAACTGTACTGTAGAAATCACAAGCCTCACTCCCAACATCTCAAATTTGCAGTCAAAGTCACTTTCCACTCTTTCACAAAATTTTGCAGGTTTAACTTTTTCCATTAACCCTTACATTGACTTGCATAATAAATGCGACAGCAGTCCAAAAGCCTTGTATTTTGGTCATAACTTAAACTGCAGTCACCTACTGGCAACATGTTTCCCTGTGAATAAACTGGAAGAGTTCTGACCCTTGTCTTCATCATCCTTCAGATTCACAATGGTCAAATGGAATATTTCCTCTGTCACTGAGATGCTCTGAAGATAGCATTATCCTCATTATGTAAGAAATATATATTCTTATTATATAAACAAAGTTCATTAAATATGCAGATTCTGACATAATAAAGGTCATGTAAATAGATTTACAGACATCATATTCTTTCTTCTGTTCTACTGGTTTTGGCTGGGATAGAGTTAATTTTCTTCATAGGAGCTAGTATGGGGCTATGTCTTAGATTTCTGCTGAAAAAAGTGTTGATAAAACAGGGATGTTTTAGTTATTGCTGAGGGGTCCTTACACAGAGCCAAGGCCTTTTTTTGCTTCTCACACCACCCTGCCAACAAGTAGGCTGTAGGTGCACAAGGAGTTGGGGCGGGACACAGCTGGGACAGCTGATCCCAATGACCAGGGGAGGACGGAGGAAGGGAGGACGTTTGGAGTGACACTGTTTTTCTTTCCAAGTAACCATTATGCTTGATGGAGCCCTGCTTTCCTGGAGATGGCTGAACACCTGCCTGCCCACGGGAAATAGCGAACAAATTCCTTATTCTGCTTTGTTTGAGCATGCATCTTTTGCTTTCCCTGTTAAACTGTCTTTATCTCAACTCCTGAGTTTTTGTACATTTACACTTCAGATCCTCTCCCCCATCCCGCTGCGGAGTGGGGGGGAGGGCGGGGGGGAGAGACTGAGCGAGTGGCTGTGTGCAGCTGATCTGCCTACTGGGTTTAAACCACCACCAAAAGCAATTATGTAACCTTTTTCAATTAGCTATTGATGTAGTTCCAATAAATAAAAAACTGCTCTTGACCATGGATTGTAATTTTCCTGATTTCATGTGGCTTGCTTAATTAAATTAGCAACATCATTTGCATTTGGTGGATACAGTGGGTTCCAAGCTCCTGCCAAAAGGAAAAACAGTAGCAAGTTGAACCTTGCACAATAGGGACAGCAAAGATTTCTTATTTTGGCTTCACCGTGACCCAGTGTGAGAAATATTCCCCAGCAAGCCTGTCAATACAACCAAGGGTTAGAGGTGAGAAAACACTAGCAGTTGCAAATTCTGTCAGAAAGGCACTTAACAATTTCTGTGCAAAGCTGGCCACATTCTTCTTTCACTTACACCCTGCAATAACATTCCCTAAAATCAATGGAAAGGCTTCTTCCTGTATCCTGAAATCTATTTTTTCAGTCACCTGAAATCTATTCATAGAAGATATATTACCTTTTGTGAGTTTCCTTAAAAGTCTCTGCAACTGTGGGAACCTCTTTGCCCTGGAATTTTAAAATTGTCTGTTGCATAACAAGAAAGCCAAAACCATAATTGTTTCCATATCATTACAGTACCTCGACATCTAGACATCTTCTGACATTTTCTCCTGGAAATAAAGACTTCAAGGAATCCATACTGTGTCCTCCAGCTAGACCAACACAGTCAAGGATCTGTCCCAACCCCACAAAGCATAAGATTCATTTACACTAAAGACCCATATTGTGGCGTTAATGCACTAACAGGAAATTGTGTGTGTTAGCGTAGTTCAGGGGAGCTTAGCTATGGACAGCTCTTCTGCTGCTGTAGAATTGTAATGGTTTTGATGGCAGAAAAGTGTCGTTACCGTGTCTAGCAGTCAGTACAAAGCCAGTTCAAAGCCAGCAAACCCCGATTTTGTGCTAAATTTATCTTACTGTTAATTGTACACTAAATCTGAGTGTAGGGTGAGAAGTGAATTTCAAAGCCTCTGACTAGGACATTCCTGTCTCTGCTTCATTCAGGCTTGCCTGTTTGCTTTGAAAATTATTCTCTTGCTCAGTATTTTCACAGCTCACTTGGCCAATGCATCTGAACACTCTGTAACCTGTAATGTATTTACCGTCACAGCACCCCTGAGGGCAGTAGAATGCAATTATCCCCATTTTACTGGTGGGGAACTGCAGCACAAAATGGATATTGTCCACACAAGGATCAAGAGTTCTTTGTTCTACTTATTGTGAGCAGGTCATCTTGCTGCTGGTTTTCCATTTGGCTTGAATCCCAACTGGCAGCTGATGACCACATCCAGCTGACAACTCTTCACTCCAAGAAATCACCAGGAAACCCCAAACCTTAATAAAATTTTGGTCAACTAACCATTCAGTTCTGGTTCTAGTTACATAGGTGTGAGCACACTGTATCTCCATGGTATCCACTGCCACAGGTAAGATCAGCATACCTCCCTGTTTTTAAGCCCGGATAACATGCCAACATGGCAGAATTTTACACCAATATTGATGAAATACTTACAAGATTTGCCGTGCATTTCATGGCTAGATCTGCCTTCCTCACTTTTCCAGAAGATCAAATTATACAAATACTGTAGCATTTAATGAGACTTTAGTTTAGAATACTTACAGTTCTTTTCTCCAGAATTTCTGTCCTGTTGTTACTGGAGATGGTGATTTAAAGTTTTCCAGGGGTGTTTCTGGAGTTTCAAAGGATATGATTTTCACTAGATGTTGGTTTAGCATTCGCTATGATGTCCACAGTTTTACTACACCACTAGAACAGTACTCACACTGACAAAGTGTCCTGGTTTGACTAAAACAGAACTGTTTCTCCTTTCAGGAGTTTTTTTTCTTTCAGTTAAGTCCCTTCTAAGTAGCTGCACTTTCTGAAAGTGCAGCTACATGTTTTTCAGATACTGTCTGTGTTTCAGACCTGATAACTCTCGATGTTTATCGTTGCTACTGAAGTGAAGTATCAGTAGGATTGGTATACAGAAAGACCCATGTTTATACTTATCCCTATGAGAACCAAGGTCACTGCTGGTCCTCTTTTGTCAAACAAGTGAAAAGTCGTAAAAGGGTCGCACCTGTGGAAGAGTGCAGACGGGACAGGTGATCAAAAACTGACCAACAAGGTATTCCATCCCATCCGTGTCATCCTCAGTATAAAGCTAAGGGATCATAGGACTCAGTCTGTCTTCGTTCATGGCAGGTATCCCTGTAGGACCCTCCTGCTCACTCTCCTGCCTCCGACTCCGATCCGTGCATTCCTGAATCCGGTTCCTGTTGGCTGCAGAGTCTGGTCCAGGATGTCTGAGTGCCTGCCCTGCTGTGGCAACAGCCAAGCCGCTGCAACCTGCAATCCCCCGACCGTCATCGGGACACTCAGTATCGGTTTTGTATACTTTTCCTCTTATTTCCATTATTAGTTGCATTAGTTTTGATACATTATACTATTTTCCATTATTATTGTATTATTAAAGTAGTTTTAATTTCCAATCCATAAGTCTCTCTGCCTTTTCTCTGTCCTTTCCCCTCCTGGGGGGAGGGAGGATGTTAACAGAGAGCATCTGCCACCTGTTTTAAGAGCTGTCCCAGCCTTAAACGGTGACACAAAGTAATAATTTTCTTTTATTTACCTCAATTTATTTTATTGATGGATGTAAAAATGACACAGGAGGTAAACACTCAGGAAGCAGAGGGAGGGACAGAAAGGGAAGAGTGAGGAAGAACAATACGCCAAAATCCAATTTTGTGTAGCTTCATGGAGTACCCATCACCAGAAAGGTGTTAGGAGAGATTAATTATATGGGTTTACCTACTTCAGCTGATAGTGTTGGCAACAATGATATAGATGAGACATAACAGGGAACCGATCAACTGTTTAACATACTCTGTAGCCCAAGAAGAATGCTGGACTGGCACATGATAATATCTTCCTTCACATCTTCCACTTAGTCATTTTGGTAATTTTCACCTCATACACCCCTTCTCACACAGCTACAATAGCATCCATTCTGAGCCACACACCAGCAACCGACAGATCTGAAGATATGCATGTCATGAAGCCGCATGCTTTTGTATATTCAAGCAGCTTCAGGGCACTGGTAACTTACAAATACTGATAATCACACTAAGAAATTATACATGTTTTTTCAAGCGATCTGCCAGGTATTCAGTAACAATAAGAGAAGTGGTCATCCTATCTGTCAAATGACATAGTACATGATCATTAAGGTCATGTCATTAACTTGCAAGATTTCCTTCACTGCAAGGAAATCCAGACTCTTGCAATGGTGGCTTATGTACTTGGGTTCTCAAAGCACTCTCAGATCTGTGGGAGGTGTCTGCATCCTTCCTCTTCTGTTTTTATCCTCAGCAGTTAGATCTCTAAAATTCTATGTCCAACTGCTACAACACACAACACAGGTGTCATACTCTCAGCTATGTGTATAATTTCATATTCTTTACAGACATCCTGATACCACAAGGACATTACTAAAATCTAAATAGGAAGCTCACATAAAAACAAACAAACAAACAAACAAAAAAACCCCAACACCGTCTCTCCCCTCCCCTCCCAAAAATCCCCACAAAGAATCCCCAGAAAAAAGCAAATATAGAGAGCCTGGAATATTGCCCTGGAATTGGAATAAGAGATTTGGAGCCAGTACCACATACCTTTCTAGGGGTTTTAACCACATGAAATTCAGAATCCATGCATTTGCTCTTGTTTCAAAATCTGCACCAGGACATATACCTAAATACTGCCAACTAGAAACAAAACATAAATTCCTCCTGCAAGGCAAATTTCAGAAATTTTCCTCCCAAGTTCCAGACTTCTCACCAAAAAACCCTCAACTATCTTTAAAGTCAAGGAGAGTGAAGCCTCATATCTAGATCCAAACACCACAGCTCAGCTCAGGGGAGAAACAAGGCACTTTCCCTTCTTATTTTACAAAAGTATGAACCAAAATGTGGTTCAGACTACTGCTATATGCTATATATGTTGAGAGACACACCATATTTTTTACTTTCAATAATGAATTCTTTTTATGAAAGAAGTTGCAGATAAGTCATTGATTCTTGGGTTCAGTTAAAAAACCTCAAACAATAAAATCTTGACTTTTAATCCTCCATTTCAAGATATGACAGCCATAAAAATCCACTCATTCTAGAAAAAGGTTAGTTAATGAAATGCCTAAAGTAGACATACCACATATGAAGGGAAACTAGAAGTCCATAGAAGGATCTGAAGGCATAAGCAAAAAGGTCCTTTTCTAGCCCATGAATACCACGGGAGATGGTCCAAATTGCAATTCAATCTCCCAACCACATTAAAGACAGTGTGGATGAACTATTCCAGGACATTAGGGCACTATCCTACCCTCCATTCCCAGCTCTGTGTCTGAACTGACAAGAGACAGTGTTCCCTTTATTTTAAAGATGAGGGAAGAGAGAACAATGCATCTAATTTCCTTGATAAATTCTTCCATGCTTCAGGGGCAGAGGTGTCACTCAGAAGCCAGGTATTACTATCAGGATAATAGGACACTATCAACAAGCAGGACACAACGCTATCGGAGACAGCATACCTAACCTCTCTGTCCTTCATTCTCAAAACAGTATCACCCTAATGCTTTTACCCAGCACTTGGCGTTCTATACATACAAATGTTTAATAAACCCAAACACTAACATCAAATATCCAAAGTAATTCTAAACAACTGGAAAACTATGTTACTGGGGTAGGAGGTCTCCTTGCTCACTTCTAAACCAAGGTTTTCTTTCCAGGACTGTATCTCATGTCTCTCTCCTATTTTGAAAAAAAAAGCATATTACTATTTGTGTTTTTAAGTTAGTTCCTAGTGAATGAGATAACCTGGCCCTTTTTTTCCTTTCTTTCATACTGTATTAACAACTGATTCTTCAATATTTTCAAAAACTTGATTACAGAGAGAATCATACAAAAGACAACCTGCTTCCTCCCTCCTGCTTTTACAGAGCGGGATCTAACAGGCTGAGCTAGAAGACAGATGACCTGATTTCAACCTCCTCAAGAAAAACATTTTCTTGCTCTCTGAACTCCTCCTTTCAGCCATTGTTTTCCTATTTACACAGCCTGTTTTGAAACAGGAATCATCACTTCCTAGGTTTGTTGACCTGAGGCTTCCATCTCAATTTAGACATATAGTCTCTATTAAAATTTAAGTAACAACAGGACTGCATTCAGAGTAAGGGACAAGTCCTACCACTAACATCTTCATAGTTCTATAGCAGCATACAGACCAGACAAACAATAACACATGTCTTAAAAAAACCCCACCAAAACCCAAACCCCAGAAAACCCAGCCTCACCAAATCAAAGGTTATACAGTCTTTTCTCTGACAGGCCTGCCTTTCTCAAGAACACTCTGTTAAATTGATGATGGTAATCTATTTCAGGTTGAGTTGTTAAGATTTTTAGACATACCATATTCCTGAATTCATTATAACCCCAGGGGAGCGTGGGAGAATAAAAAATTACTTTAAATGAATACAGATAAAGAAACAGCCTTTGCATGTTATTCAACCATATGCCTTAGGCCTGCAAACCCAATAGTTTGAGCAACAGTATTTAAAGAAAGAAGCTGGTTTGAACTCATTTGAATCATGTTAACATTTCCCTCTCTAAAACAGGGTATCCTTACACTTCAAAGCATCTGTGAGCACAATGTCACCCTTAACCAGAACTGATGGAGGACATGAGGGTAGAAGACAAACAGATTCTATGTGGTCTTTTTTTCTCCATTTGTCAGAAAGCTAAATATCCTCATCCAGTTTCTGTTTAACTAGTTGCAGTAGAAGCAACTTTCAGCTAAGCTCTTCCCTTCAGGTGGCGGGTTGAAAGAGGATAACTGAAATGAAACTATCAAGATGGTGTCTAGAACATACAATATAAAAGATGTAAATAGCTCTGTGCTGAATAAAGGAAGCAAATTCTGCATCATCTTCACTGTGAAGACGTACAGTTCTCAGAAGGCAACTGGATCTCACTAGAGGCTTCTAGAAGAATTTGCTTTAAATCTGTGCAATGTAAACAAGGAGTCAGAAGATGTAATAAAATGTGAACTAAAGCAGGACTTTCCTTGATACATTCTTGTATGTCACCTTGCACTAGTCATTTTCCCTTGATGCTTGCCTGTCTTTCCCATCAGATGAAAATCCGTTTGAGTGACTCTTGAAATCTTTATGGAAGTAGGCCCATTTTCTCTGAATCATGGTGTTCAAAGGCATATTTTGCAAATCAATTGCTGTGTAGCAGTCACTCAGGATTAGATCCTTCTATCTTTAGTGACAAGCAAGTGAAATCTGAGTTCTAATAAAGCGCAAGGGGAATCCTCTAGTGTATAAGGTTTACTTTTCAACAGGAAAAGGAAATTACAGTAAATGTAGCATGTGAAAGAGCAAAGCCTTGTGCTGCCATCCACTCCAGATCTCTTAAACACAAAGCTATCACCTTCAACAGTGACAGAAAGTGATGGAAATGAAAGTCTTCTATTAGCCCTAGAAAAGGTCCAGCACAGATAGTAAGACAATGTTAAATTCCCAAGTGAGATCACAGCAAGGGCTCAGAGCATAGCCATGTCCTTACACCACCAGTCACCTATCTCCAAGAAAGCACATTTCTGGCGCTAGTTATAGAACTGACTTGTTTCAAGTGGAGAACAGCACTACTGAGAATGAACAGCACCATCCTGATCATCACCCACATAAACGTGACTGAAGCAGGAAATATCATATAGCTGCTCTCTAGTCTGACTAGTCAGAGTTATGCAGTTTGTAGATATGGATGATATGTTAAATTTTATGTTGGAAGGCTAAAGCCCATCACACATATTAACAACCAGAATTAAATGTGATGTGAGGTACACATTCTGCTCCAAGGTTCTAATACTTCCCTCTAAAGAATTTGGTAAGGGCCTTTGGTAGAGTTTGCTTTTCTAGAGAGTTTACTGCTGAGCCACTTCGGCAATTTTGGAATTTCTTCTGCTTACTACTAACATTTTGATCCAAGCTCTGCGTAAGAGCTCCAGTAAGAACCTCAGGGGTCAGCAACACAGAATCCTCCTGAAAGAACTTACCTCAAAATTTTTGCAAACTCATCTATTTCATCTCTAGGTTTTAGTGCTTGTTGCTCCCATTGGAAGACTGCTCTAGGATTAACTGTTTGAAATTTCCTTCTAATATCCTGCATAAATACATTTTTCCATTTCCACTTTTTCCTAGTAACAACATTATTCTTTAGATTAAATGTTTTCTTCCATTTTCACTGTTTTAAGAGAACTATCATAGCCTCAGAGGAAACATTTGTAGATGGTAACAAAAAAAAAATCAGGATTTTTTTGTAATTGTAATCATAGAAATGGTCTCAGTAAAGTAAAGGAAACATCAATCACAGTTTTTAGAAAAGACCTACTGACTAGTTCTCATTTGCTATTTTTTGCATTGCATTTCGAAAAAAAGCCAACAGGACCCTAAAACCCTGCCACCTCTTTAAAAAGTTGATGGAATCAATCCCCTCAAAATAACGTCATGAAAACTCCACCTAAGAAAAAGTGTCATAAAACAGCTTTGAAGAAACTCTTTAAAGGGAAAAGCAGATTTTGCACCAGGGAGAAAGCCTATCAGTGCTATTCTCCAATGACAACACGGTATCAACTACCACTTCAAAGAACACAATGTCACACAACACACACTAGTGATTTCAGACACCACCAATTCCTTAGCTAGGCACTGTAAAAACTGGGATGTCCCAAAAAAAGGTGTTACTATACCAACTAGCATGACCTACTACTAGAGCCTGCATGAACATGACAGCTGTAACATTTCTGTCAAAAAAGGTACTAATCTTGACTCAAAGTCTCCAAGCAATAAAGAAGCTGCTCTTTTCCTTGTTTCAAAGTTAAATTTACACTCTCTATGAAACAACACATCTGCAATATAGGGGTAAGACTTTGCCAGGTTTGGAACAGCTCTAGAAACATAGGATAATGTTGTCCAATGCTTTCAGCCATATTTTTCCTCTTAGTCACTGATCTCTCCCCAAGGTACCTTATTTCTCCTACAAACAGTGAAATCTCAACAGCTTAATCACTGAAAATCTTTATAGCAAAGATAGTTTCATCTTTTCCCTTTGGTTTTTATTATGCAATAGATATAATTGCTATTACTTTATAGTAAGTAGAACAAACAGCTTTGGAAATTAATAGGCAAATTGAATTTAAGACACTAAATCAGTCTTAAAACATGTAAAACAGTAGAAATTGTCCCATAAATATAGAAAATGCTGTAGTTAGTGAAAGTAGCTTATGAAGTTCAGAGTGAACAAAAAAAAGCTTTCCTGTCCAGAGTAAGTTCATAATACACTAGCTGTAGAATATATATTATCATTCCTGATAAAGTTGCACCCACATTGACATACAGGAAAAATAGGAAAAAAACACATTAAACTCCAAAGGAAAAATAGGTTGGAAAGGTGTTTATTATTAATCAGTTGGGGAATTCAATGCTGGTACATGACATTGCATGCAGAGAATTCAGTGCAGTATGTCAGTAGGAAACATATCTTTATTTTTTTTAAGATACTGTACCTGCTGCGGCTCATTAGACTGCCATAGGAATGTACACGGACAGAAGGAAATTTTCACCAAGTATTTATTCAAATATGTCACCTTTTATTCAGATCAAATAATGGTATACAACAGCCTCTAATTTAAGGCTCTGAAAATGTGTCTGGAGGAATATAAATTTTACAGTTAAAAGAATTATTGCCACAGTAATTACAAAGAGCTTCTCAGAGAAGGGTGGTGGTTTGTGTTATTTTGTGGGGGGTTTTTTTTGCATTTAGTTTGTTTTTTAAAAAGTTGTTCCACTTCACTTGAAGGATTAAATTGCAAAGATTTTGAACCAACACAAAATTAAATCTATTTATGTCTAAGAAATTTCGTTTAGAAAACTTCACTCATTACTAATGTATGTAATAAGCCCAGGTGAAGATTTGCACAAAGCCAATGCAGTTGTTATTTCCTTGTCTGATTTTAGATTCTCGAGCAAGTATCTGTTTCTGTTGTGGGGAAAAAAGAACCAGAGACAAAGAACCTCAAGAATGATTTTTGTCTCTTACTGTATCAGTCATGACTCTACATCTGAAACCCAGGCAGACCTACAAGCATGATGTACTTTCATGAAGGAACAGTTGTCATTATTTTACTACAATTATTAAAATAAAGTAACAGTAACTAAGAGTACATCGACATCACTAGAATGATTAATAGTGAAATTCCCATTATTGATACAATACTATCAGTCCTGATTTCAAAATTCATGTGGCAGATACCAAAAAATGTCAAGACTGTTTCAAGTACATGTTACATAAATTATATATGATTTATATCAATACACTACCTTCATTTGCCTTTCGGTTTTTTGAGCCATTCAGATTCATTCAGGTAATATTTCCACATTTCTCCCTACATATATGAGGGCTAGGAATAACAGATCATAAGAAGCCTCTGAGGGTGACCAAATCTAAACCCCTACAATTGCTATATCATCTCTTTCCTAAAATTATGACATTACTTCCTCTAAGAATTAGTTTTATGCCCTTGCCCTCCCACAGGGAGGCTGTTTTAAACCCACAGATTTTGTTTTAAACAAAACAATGATTCTCTAATTATTACCTCTGACAGTTACCTGACTCTAGGAACTTGGTCTTCAAGCTGAAATCAAGTATTGCGAACCTCTTGCTAGCATTCAGTGAGAGTGTTGTAGCATTCATAAACCA